>NC_143048.1:28165000-28362500 GCF_057628025.1 Oncorhynchus mykiss
GCATTTAGTTTTATTTGCGTTTAAGAGCAGTTGGAGGCCACGGAAGGAGAGTTGTATGGCATTGAAGCTCGTCTGGAGGTTAGTTAACACAGTTTCCAAAGAAGGGCCAGAGGTATACAGAATGGTGTCGTCTGCGTAGAGGTGGATTAGAGAATCACCAGCAGCAAGAGCGACATCATTGATGTATACAGAGAAGAGAGTCGGCCCGAGAATTGAACCCTGTGGCACCCCCATAGAGACGGCCAGAGGTCCGGAGGTATTGAGAAGAATAAGTATATTTCAAGATTGGATAGATGTAAAGTATACTGAAACATCTCTATCAGGAAGAATGTGCCACAAAATAGAATCCTATTGACTGAGAAGACCGACACAGTAATGTGATGTAAATCAGGGAAGGCATCAAATTGCGCACTTCTGGCAGCCAGGTCTCTATGTTATAAAGTGGACACATTGGTCAAATGCTTCCTCTTCAACAAGTGTTTTTTTCTAGACTTTCTGCCACCCTATCCTTTTTCCTTAAAATGTGTAAGACTGATTTGCTCAGCTTGGTTTGAAGTTGGAAAGTTGAGCAATTGCTTTTCTTTCCAGGCGTGCAGACAGAGCAGAGATACCACCGGTGCATGACAAGACAGATTACTGTTCTGGATGACCAGACCACCACATCACAACTGGAGAGGCTTGGAACAAATAGGCTATCTGAAACAGCTGCGATCGCTATGGCAGTAAAGTTATAATGCAGTGTAAAATCTTCTCAGATTCAGATTACCAGTATACTGTACACTAAGAAAATACTGCAGAGAAAGACAAATATGTTATGTCCAAAAACCAAAAACGAAGACATTGAAGCAACATGTTCTAGAAATGTCAAACACATTTCCACTCCTCAAAAAACAGGTGCTTTAATATCATGCTAACACCCTCCTGCAATACTTAAAATGTTTTTCTGCTATCATCTGCTTCTCTAATTGAAATCCTGCAGTTTTATGCCAATTCCTTCTAAATCGTCTTCCAGGAAATTTTATTTTTATTCTACTAGATAGGCCTGTCTAGTGTACGTCTTTGTTTGGTTTGCTGCAAACATTCACCCCTGAGCTACAGATTAGCGATGTTGGTTCTTTGTGAAGCTGCACAAAGCCAGGGCAATTAAAGGCTCTTCTCTCCCTTAACAAGCTCTAATCCAGACACGCTTTCATTTCATTTTATTTCATTTCTCTCGCTGGCTGGCTGTGCCAAAGCACTGAGAGAGACAGAATGGGCCTGCTAGGCTAGCTCTCAAAGTGTAGCAATCATCTGGGAGTATTCAGAGACTAAACTCTGCTGTCACTTATACAGCCAGGCAGGCAGACGAACATGCACAGTCAATTGTCTGCCTGCCACTGGAGCTCAAAACTTCTCTCAGGAGTTTGGTGATTCCTCAGTCTATCCCAGTGTTTCCCAACCCTGAGTACACCCCTCCCACTCCCCCTCCCCCTCCCCACAGTACGCATTCGTATTATAACCCTGGACAAGCACACCTGATTCAACTTGCATATTAATCATCAAGCCCTCGATGAGTTGAATGAGGTTTGTTTGTCCCCGGTACTGCTGCTCATTCCATTCACCAGCTCCGGAGATCTATGTCACCGGCCTTCTAGGCGTCACTGAACTGGATCATTACCACCAACCCCGGACTGTCTTGTCTCATTACACACACCTGGTTCCTATTCCCCCGGATTAGTATGTGTATATACTATGTGTCCTCTGTTCCCCATTGTCCTTGTTGATTATTGTTCCATGTACGTTGGTCTTGTGAGTAGCTGGGCTCTGCTGTATCGGTTACCGTGTTAGTGTGCACTTGTTATCCCGTGTAGTGTTATTACGGGTCTTGTCCCGTGTTTATTAGAGATTTACACCTCACACTTTCTTTGGGTTACAGCCCTGTGGTGTGCGTGTGCGTGTGTGTAATGTGGGGATTCTTCCCCGTCATTTATTACGTTTATGACGTACTCTTTTGGGTACAGAAATAAAATCTCTCTTATCATTAAACATGACACACCTACTGATTCAAGGGTTTTTCTTTATTTGTACTATTTTCTACATTGTAGAATAATAGTGAAGACATCACAACTATGAAATATCACAAGGAATCATGTAACTAAAAAAAGTGTTCAACAAATAAAAATGTATTTTATGAGACTCTTCAAAGTAGCCACCCTTGACATCTTTGCACTCTCTTGGCATTTTCTCAACCAGTTTCAACTGGAATGTTTTTCCTACAGTCTTGAAGGAGTTCCCAAATATGCTGAGCCCTTGTTGGCTGCTTTTCCTACACTCTGCGGTCCAACCCATCTCAATTGGGTTGAGGTCAGATGATTATGGAGACCAGGTCATCCGATGCAGCACTCATCACTCTCCTTCTTGGTCAAATAGCCCTTATACAGCCTGGAGGTGTGTTGGGTCATTGTCCTGTTGAATAACAAATGATAGTCCCACTAAGCGCAAACAAGATGGTATGGCATATTGCTGCCGAATGCTGTGGTAGCCATGCAGGTTAAGGGTGCATCGGATTCTAAATAAATCAGTGTTACCAGCAAAGCACCCCCACACCTTTTGAACGGTAGTGTATATGCTGTACATATATAATATAATAATGTATGTATATGTATGTATATGTATATATTATATATGTACAGCATAAACACTACCGTTCAAAAGTTTGGGGTCACTTAGAAATGTCCTTGTTTTTGTACATTTTAAAATACATCAAATTGATCAGAAATACAGTGTAGACATTGTTAATGTTATAAATGACTATTGTAGCTGGAAACAGCAGTTTTTTTTATGGATCTACATAGGCCCATTACCAGCAACCATCACTCCTGTGTTCCAATGACACATTGAGTTAGCTAATCCAAGTTTACCATTTTAAAAGGCTAAATGATCATTAGAAAACCTTTTTCAATTATGTTAGCACAGCTGACAACCGAAAACTGCTGATTAAAGAAGCAATACAACTGGCCTTCTCTATTAAACTAGTTGAGTATCTTGAGCATCAGCAACATATATATACATATATATACATACACATATATATATAATTATATATGTAATTTAAACAATTATAGCCACCGGATCAATTAACGTCTGATTCAAAGCCAATGCTGATTAGCTGGTGTTGAAAACCATAGAAGTGGTCCAAACCATTATGTGGTCAATTAGGCAATTAGCTCAGATGGGATTTTGTGGCTCATAAAAACCACTTAGTCTGTCACTGCAGTCACTTTGATGCCAATGGCCTGACAGGCTGGTTCAGGAAACAGGACCGTGGAGTAGAGTGATTCATCCATCCAGGGCTGGGATCAGAGTGGTGTTATGGCAAGGCAATGTCAGCAGTGTCTCAGTGAAGATACAAACACACTCTCACACACACAGACATGCACACACATATACATGCACACACACAGGCATGCATGCACACACACACAGGGTGCTTTACTCTCAAAACCCAGATGAGGGACCACAGGTAAAAATGAGCTTGGTAGCCAAATCTGCTGATGAACCTGTTTGTGTGGAGCTGAAAGAAAGCCAAGCAGCCAACAGATGGAGAGTGTCAGTGTAGGAACAGAATGATTTAGTGTAACAACACCATAATGCAGCTGTCTGTCAATACAGCTCCACGTATCCCCCACATCACACTACAAAGGCCCCTCTCGCTAAACACACAACACAGCCAACTACAGAACTGGTAATAAAGACAGATGTACCAAAGGTTTCTTTGGGGGGTAGGGAGCGTAGGGACCTTGGGCAGGGACGTCCCAAGGAACCTGGATAGCAATGACTATAAAGCCAATGTCTGGCATTTGAGAAGGAAATTGTACTGATGATTATTGTAGCTGTTGAGAGTCTGAATGGTGCTGTCGCCACTAGGAATAGCTGCCGCTTCTGGCTTCATCACTTTCATGTCTATTTTAAACATTGGCTTGAGACATTGACTGCCTGGCAAGTAATGGAAGAACTAACATCCAACATCTCATCAGCACAGTCATGGTTGTTGTCTGGTTCTGCACAATACATATTGTGCAGCAGGGCTCTCCAACCCTGTTCCTGGAGAGCTACCATCCTGTAGGTTTTTTCTCCAATCCTGTTCCTGGAGAGCTACCATCCTTTAGGTTTACTCTTCAACCCTGTTCCTGGAGAGCTACAGTCCTGTAGGTTTACTCTCCAACTCTGTTCCTGGAGAGCTACAGTCCTGTAGGTTTACTCTCCAACCCTGTTCCTGGAGAGCTACAGTCCTGTAGGTTTACTCTTCAACCCTGTTCCTGGAGAGCTACAGTCCTGTAGGTTTACTCTCCAACTCTGTTCCTGGAGAGCTACCATCCTTTAGGTTTTCGCTCCAACCCTATTCTAGTGCACCTGATTCTAATAATTAGCTGGTTGATAAGCTGAATCAGGTTTGTTACAACTGTGGTTGGAGTGAAAACCTACAGGCGGGTAGCACTTCAGGAACAGGATTGGTGAGAAAACCTACTGGAGGGTAGCTCTAAAAGAACAGGGTTGGAGAGTAAACCTACTGGAGGGTAGCTCTAAAAGAACAGGGTTGGAGAGTAAACCTACTGGAGGGTAGCTCTAAAAGAACAGGGTTTCAGAGCCCTGTGCTACAGGAACAGGCTTGGAGAGCCCTGCCCTACAGGAACAGGGTTGGAGAGCCCTGTGGTACAGGAACAGGGTTGGAGAGCCCTGCCCTACAGGAACAGGGTTGGAGAGCCCTGCCCTACAGGAACAGGGTTGGAGAGCCCTGCGCTACAGGAACAGGGTTGGAGAGCCCTGCCCTACAGGAACAGGGTTGGAGAGCCCTGCCCTACAGGAACAGGGTTGGAGAGCCCTGCCCTACAGGAACAGGGTTGGAGAGCCCTGCCCTACAGGAACAGGGTTGGAGAGCCCTGCCCTACAGGAACAGGGTTGGAGAGCCCTGCGCTACAGGAACAGGGTTGGAGAGCCCTGTGCTACAGGAACAGGGTTGGAGAGCCCTGTGGCACAGAAACAGGGTTGGAGAGCCCTGTGGTACAGGAACAGGGTTGGAGAGCCCTGTGGTACTGGAACAGGGTTGGAGAGCCCTGTGGTACTGGAACAGGGTTGGAGAGCCCTGCTGTAGAGACTGAGATACTTATGTTCCTATTTAGACATAAAGTTGGACAGACAAGTTTATTGAACCTGTAAGCCTTTTCTTGACAAGATACTCTAGCTGACCCCCTAAGTAAATCACTACATGAGCCACCAGCCCAGAGGCTGACTGTCACAGTCACCCAACTTCACTATTCATATTGCCATCAGATTCAGTCTCACCATTCTGAAGCCCTGTCCATCAGGTGCACTGCAGTGGGATATCTGGAACCAGTAGCAGATGCACCTGTCCTAACCCCTTTTTTGTAATATAAGCTTCTGCACCTGTCTGTCTGTATCTGTACTGTCTCTACACCTGTATCTGTCTGTTTCTCTGTCTGTCCCCATCAAGCACAGGTTTCACCATCTTAACCCATATAACACACTGAGGCATTCAGCAATGACAGACTTTCTGAAATCAAGCGGGTGGAAAGAAAGCAGAAGAGGATAGAAGGGGGACCGTGAGATGGAGAGTGGCAGAGAGATGGAGGGAGGAGGGTGAGTATCATGAAGCAGAGGAGAGTGAAAGAGGAGAGTAAAGGATAGCAAGAGTAAGCAGAGGGTAATGAAGGAGGGAGAGGTGGAGAGAAATAATGATGTAAAGGGAAAGAAAGAGGGGCATATTTAAGGATAGAGATCGAAAGATAGGATGGAGATTCAAAGATAGCTCACTAGACTAGGTTCTGCTTCCATTAAAAAGGGAACCCTGAGCCATAGAGGAGCCTGAGAGAGACGGAGGGAGTCTGAGATCCAAATGAGCTGCCGACAGGCTGCTATGTAATTAGATGGTGAAGTATGGGGGCAGAGCAGTGTATGGAGACACGGTGTGACCAGGGACCCATCAGTGGCTGGCAGTGTTAGGGAAGATCAAGCACCCTGCTGCTGCTGCTTACCACTGCTGCTGCTGGCTCTGTCTCTCTCTGCCCCCTGATGGATCACCTGCCAGACTGCCACAACCACTCTACACTCTACCCACAGACAGGATCACACCCTAACCAGACACATCACCACCATGCAGCTTGTGGTGACATTAATACAAATAATAAATTATAATCGTAAAATTAAGTTAAGCATCTTGCAACAAAAATAAACTATGTGGAAATTAACATCTAGATTGGTTAAACAGGTTACACGTCAGTAGATTACCCATCAATTTCTCACATTTCAAGACAGAAAACACGCAGGATAAGCACTAAATAAATTTGACAGAATAGCGTAAACAGTAATAACGTTGTTCTCTGTGTGGAGCGTGCTGCTTCAAAACTCTTGGTCCCGAATCTCTCCTCGATTCTCTACTCTGTGACTGGTGTAAGGGTGTTCCACATGGCTGCCTGTCTTCAGTGTACTGAGAGTTTACTGCTTTCAGGCACAGCAAGATAAGCCTAGAGATGGGCCTCTCTATTCCAATAGGTTGAGAGAGGTCTCAGATCACAGCAGAGAGGAGAAAGGAGTGAGGGAGAGAAGGGAAAGAGAGAGCAGAGAGTGTGGACGAGAGGAGGCATGGTGAGAGGGGAAAATTAGAATAAGGGAAGTGAAGTGAAGACAGAGATGTGGTTTTAATGAGTTACAATCTGGCAGGCTAAATCTCCTTAAACACAGTTAACATGGCCTTAACTTACCCTGTAGCTGGCGCTCTACACTAGCTCTACTGACGTCTGGAAGATATGCTCCTTACACATAACAGGTGTAGGATCTTAAATTTGACTAGTTTCTCACAGCAGGAAAATAATCCTGCGCAACAGGAAATGTGAATTATAGTATGGATTATAATGAGAATTTTTGCAAGGGTTGATAGAATTGTTGTCAGGGCAAATAAAGTCTGACATTTCAAAGTGGAAATTAACAACTTTATTTGCCTTTTTTAACCTTGAATACACTACAAGTTTGCATTTCCTGTCCTGGAACAACAGAGTGATCAAATTAAGATCCTACATATGAATGATTCCTGTGATATTTCCAATCTGTTAACCACCCCTCAGTGTGTAAAGTTGCTAAGAAAATGAGGGCTTAGCGTGTCACAATCTATTTCACCTTTGACCATGGCCCAGTAAACACAGCACAGAGGGACTTACTGAGATGTGGTGCTGGTAGACGTTCAGGCCCTGCGAGCAGGTGTGAAAACGTGTGTGTGTGTGTGTGTTCAGTGGTGTGGAATAGAGGAGACATCAGCATCAAGGATCTGTCTGGCACAGGGGACAGACCTAGACAAAACACTGTGGCTAGGAGTGACCGATGAACTAGACATGGTGTCTGTCCACGGTGAGAGCACTCAACAGGAAAATAGGCAATCAGGTCTCTTGTGTTATTTCTTGTGGTTTGTCTTACTTGCCTGAGTGCAGGTTCTCTCTTGATTTCCCAAGTGCAAGTTGTAATCACAGCAGTGTGGGAGGAAAGTTGACTTAAGGGATAAAACATTAGATAAACAAACAAACATTGCAGTCTGTCTGTCTGTCTGTCTGTGCACTATATCCTATGGGGGTTTTCACGATTAGAAAAGTTTGAATTGGAGCTGAATAAAAAGGGAAATATTTCATACTGAGAATGATTAAAAATTCCACCACCAAAGTTCTCTGCATATTAGCATAAAGAGCCGAATGAGATTCAATGGACAAGGACAGAGGGAGGGAAGGCAGTAGACACAGAATTCACAAAGCCCCGGGCTACAGACAGGTCTGCAGAGCAGAACACTCTCAGGTTGACCCTGAATGCACTCAGCAGTTTTGCATTAACGTGGGCTATGTACGATACTAGATACCACAACATGTTTTCATTATATATGTTCTATATCAATATTTATTCACAGTTCAAACAGAAAGTTCAAAGGTCAGAAAGTCATCATATACATTATGAATCATGGCTTATGTTAAATTATGAATCCTGTATGGTAAATAAGATATTGCAACTAAAGACACAGTTCAACTCAATTTAATTGTATTTCACCACTGGGTCTTATTGAAAGAGATAATTCAGATTAGTCTAATGTGTATTCTTTTTTATTTATCACCCCATCATATCTCTCTCTCTCTCTCTCTCTATTGAATGATGTAGTAAGCAAAAAAGTCTTAAACAAATCAAAATATATTTTATATTTGAGATTCTTTAAAGCAGCCACCCTTTGTCTTGGTGACAGCACACTTTTGGCATTCTCTCAATCAGCTTCACCTGGAATGCTTTTCCAACAGTCTTGAAGGAGTTCCCACATATGCTGAGTACTTGTTGGCTTCTTTTCCTTCACTCTGCGGTCCAAAATTGGGTTGAGGTCGGGTGAATGTGGAAGCTAGGTCATCCAAATAGCATTGACACAGCCTGGAGGCGTGTTGGGTCATTGTCCTGTTGAATAACAAATTATAGTGACACTAAACGTAAACCAGATGGGATGGTGTATCGCTGCAGAATGCTGTGGTAGATATGCTGGTTAAGTGTGCCTTGAATTCTAAATAAATCACAGACAGTGTCACCGGCAAAGCACCCCCACACCATCACACCTCCTCCATGCTTCACGGTAGGAAATACACATGCAGAGATCATCCATTCACCTACTCTGCGTCTCACAGACACGGCGGTTGGAACCAAAAATCTCAAATTTGGACTCATCAGATCAAAGGACAGATTTCCACTGGTCTAATGCCCATTGCTGGTGTTTCTTGGCCCAAGCAAGTCTCTTCTTATTATTGCTGTCCTTTAGTAGTGGTTTCTTTCAGCAACTCCACCATGAAGGCCTGATTCACACAATCTCCTCTGAACAGTTGATGTTGAGATGTATCTGTTACTTGAACTCTGTGAAGCATTTATTTGGGCTGCAATTTCTGAGGCTGGTATGTCTAATGTACTTATCCTCTGCAGCAGAGGTATCACCCTTTCCTGTGGTGGTCCTCATGAGAGACAGTTTCATCATAGCGCTTGATGTTTTTTTGCGTTCTTTAAATTTGACGCAATGACTGACATTCATGTCTTAAAGTAATGATGGACTGTCGTTTCTCTTTGCTTATTTGAGCTGTTTTTCTTTTACCAAATACGGCTACAGTATCTTCTGTATACCACCCTTACCTTGTCACAACACAACTGATTGGTTCAAATGCATTAAGAAGGAAAGAAATTCCACAAATGTACTTTTAACAAGGCACACCTGTTAATTGAAACGTCTTCCAGGTGATTATCTCATGAAGCTGGTTGAGAGAATGCCAAGAGTGTGCAAAGCTCTCATGAAGGCAAAGGGTCGCTACTTTGAAGAATCTCAAATTTAAAATATATTTTGATTTGTTTCACATTGTTTTGGTTACTACATGATCCCATATGTGTTATTTCATAGTTTTGATGTCTTCACTATTATTCTACAACTTAGAAAATAGTCAAAATAAAGAAAAGGCCTTGAATGAGTACGTGTTTCCAAAATTTTGGCTGGTACTGGATTGGCGCCCAAAATCTGGGTTGGCGCCCCCCCTTGGGTTGTGCCGTGGCGGTGATCTTCGTGGGCTATACTCGGCCTTGTCTCAGGATGGTAAGTTGGTGGTTGAAGATATCGCTCTAATGGTGTGGGGGCTGTGCTTCGGCAAAGTGGGTGGGGTTATATCCTTCCTGTTTGGCCCTGTCCGGGGGTAACATCAGATGGGGCCACAGTGTCTCCTGGCCCCTCCTGTCTCAGCCTCCAGTATTTATGCTGCAGCAGTTTATGTGTTGGGGGGCTTGGGTCAGTCTGTTATATCTGGAGTACTTCTCCTGTCTTATCCGGTGTCCTGTGTGAATTTAAGTATGCTCTCTCTAAATATCTCTTTCTCTCTTTCTTTCTCTCTCTCAGAGGACCTGAGCCCTAGGACCATGCCTCAGGACTACCTGGCATGATGACTTCTTGCTGTCCCCAGTCCACCTGGCCGTGCTGCTGCTCCAGTATCAACTGTTCTGCCTGCGGCTATGGAATCCTGACCTGTTCACCGGACGTGCTACCTGTCCCAGACCTGCTGTTTTCAACTCTCTAGAGACAGCAGGATTGGTTGAGATACTCTTAATGATCGGCTATGAAAAGCCAACTGACATTTACTCCTGAGGTGCTGACTTGCTGCACCCTCGACAACTACTGTGATTATTATTATTTGACCATGCTGGTCATTTATGAACATTTGAACATCTTGGCCATGTTCTGTTATAATCTCCACCCGGCACAGCCAGAAGAGGACTGGCCACCCCACATAGCCTGGTTCCTCTCTAGGTTTCTTCCTAGGTTTTGGCCTTTCTAGGGAGTTTTTCCTAGCCACCGTGCCTCTTCACCTGCATTGCTTGCTGTTTGGGGTTTTAGACTGGGTTTCTGTATAGCACTTTGAGATATCAGCTGATGTACGAAGGGCTATATAAATACATTTGATTTGATACAGTATCTAAGGGATCAAACTGTATGTGATGTGATAGCATCCTGTGGCAGAAAGACGTGGCAGTCTTATCAGAGCAGCCTGCCAGACAGACAGGCCACAGCACCACCTGGCTGTCTGTCTGACACATCTAGATAACTGAGACCAGACAGACACACACTGATTCAATCACAGATGGGCACACAACCACTCCTGCCTGCCCCCTCCAGCTCCTCATCTCCCAAAACACACACACACACCTTCACTGACAGACACACAACCTTAAAGGGTTGGGGATAGACTGTATACCATAACTGGAAATAATGGGGGGACTTTCCTCCAATGTTGCCTTGTGCTACTGAATGAACTAGCATGTTGATGACGTTGAATCAACGTGGAAAACTGATTGGATTTGCAAAAAGTCATCAACGTGAGGGCATTTCTTATTTTTTTCAGCCAACTTTTATCCTAAATACAATGACATGATGAAATGTTTTATTGATTTCACGTTGAATTCACGTTAGTTGACAACTCAACCAAAAGTAAACAAAAACTAGACATTGAACTGACGTCTCTGCCCAGTGAGTTTGTTTTGACTACAGCAACCACTTCAGCCACCCGACTTTAGTTTCTGGCTCTAAGAAAGCAAACACAATTACTACATCAATTATGCTCCTGTCATTATTCTTGGCTTATAATTATGGAGCTTGCAGCCCATCCGGCTTTTAGCCTTAATTCAATAAGCCTATCTGTGCGTGACGGTGGCTTGCAGCTGTTGATTTGCATCTGGCCAATGGCTGTGCAGGTGCAGGTGGTGCTTGTTCTCAGAGATGTGGTGCAGGTGGCGCACGTCCTCAGATGTTCCATCAGGCTCCCTATTTGTCATACAGTACCACACCATATTGTACCCCCTAAACTGATACACTCCCATTTTAACACCCTGTTCCTCTATCAACATCACTAAGGCTCTATCATAGTTCACACACATCAACACAGTAGTGAAGAGAGCATGACAACACCTCTTCCCCCTCAGGAGGCTGAAAATATTTGGCATGGGCCCTCAGATACTTCAAAAGTTAAAACATCTGCACCATTGAGAGCATCTTGACTGGCTGCATCACTGCTTGGTATGGCAACTGCTTGGCATCTAACCGTAAGGCGCTACAGAGGGTAATGCACACAGCCCAGTAGATCACTTGGGCTGAGCTCCCTGCCATTCAGGACCTCTATACCAGGCGGTGTCAGAGAAAGGCCCTAGAAATTATCAAAGACTCCAGCAGCCCAAGTCATACTGTAGACTGTTCTTTCTGCCACTGCACGGCAAGTGGTACCGATGCACCAAGTCTGGAACCAACAGGACCCTGAACAAATTCTACCCCCAAGCCATAAGACTGATACATAGTTAACCAAACAGCTACCCAGATTAGCTGCATTGACCTTTTTTGCATACATTTGTTTTAAACTTAAGTACACTTGTAACGGCTGTTGTTGGTGGAAGGAGAGGAGGACCAAAGCGCAGCATCGTAAGTGTTCATATTTTTAATAAAACAACTGAACACTGAACAAAAACCACAAACGAACAGTCGTGTGAGGTGACAAAAAACACTAAACAGAAAATAATCACCCACAACTAAAATGGGGAAAATAGGCTACCTAAGTATGATTCTCAATCAGAGACAACAAGCGACACCTGCCTCTGATTGAGAACCATACCAGGCCAAACACATAAACACAACATAGAAAAAAAGAAGATAGACTACCCACCCCAACTCACGCCCTGACCAAACTAACACAAAGACATAATAAAGGAACTAAGGTCAGAACGTGACAACCCTGTTGCTACTGTTTATTATCTATCATGTTGCCTAGCTACTTTGTTCCTAAATATCCACCTCAATTATCTTGTACCCCTGCACAAATCGACTCGGTACTGGTACCCAGTGTATATAGCCAAGTTATTAGTACTCATTGAGTATATATTATTAATTGTATTACCTGTCTTACTTTTCTATTATTTCTCTATTTTCTTTCTCTCTGCATTGTTGGGAAGGGCCCGTAAGTAAGCATTTCACTGTTAGTCTACACCTGTTGTTTACAAAGTGTGTGATGTATAGCATTGATTTGATTTGGAACACAAGTAATTTCAATGGGATCACCTATATAAATAAAGGACAGATCAATCATGTGTAAAAATAGGGAGCAGCTCTACTTGTGATGAAGATCATACATCATTTCTGAGGTGGAGCGGAGATCTCTGCAGATTCCTGCATATCTCTGCAGATCCCTGCATATCTCTGCAGATCCCTGCATATCTCTCCAGCCTAAAGGAGAAGAGATCTGGGAGGCAGGTGGGCTGATAAACTGATGGATTTGTGAGATAGACTGACCGGGAGATGCCCTTGAGTAACGTGAAACTGATAACAAATGTATTGGATTTTTCTGAGCTGGAGATGGAGAAAGAACACCCCGTTCTGCTGCTGGATATGAGGACAGGCTGGTTGTGTAGTACACCAAAGGGGCTGCTACATTCTCTCCAACATATACGCTCATGAATGAGAATAAAATATGACAATATTTGAGAATTTAAAAGTAGAATCCTCGCCATTTCCTCTTTTATAGTCTGTCACTGACATCCAGTTCAAGGTCTCTGTAGCAGTCACGCTTTTACATTAGTTCAAGTCAAACAGAGACAAGGCCAACACCTTTCTTTTCTCCTGTCTATATCCATCCAGCCTACATCTGAGTACTGCACATCAGCCATTTAAACCTCTATACCTGCCTGGTTTAAACAAAGGGTTGACACTCATATTAAGGAGAGGTCTTTTGACTACGGCACTGAATCTAATTCACAGTTTGACAGCACTTTTCAAAGCCTGCACAGTGAATAATAACCCTGGTGATAAGACCGCAGTTATGGTCTAAAAAATATAACACGTAGGTAATAAGTCTGCGGGAACGCGTAGGTAATAAGTTTGCGAGAAGAACGCGTAGGTAATACGTCTGCAAGGAGAACGCACAGGTAATAAGTCTGCAGGGAGAATGCGTAGGTAATAAGTCTGCGGGGAGAACGTGCAGGTAATAAGTCTGCAGGGAGAACGCACAAGTAATAAGTCTGCAGGGAGAACGCGTAGGTAATACATCTGCAGGGAGAACGCGTAGGTAATAAGTCTGCAGTGAGAACGCGCAGGTAATAAGTCTGCGGGGAGAACACGCAGGTAATAAGTCTGCAGGGAGAACGCACAGGTAATAAGTCTGCAGGGAGAATGCGTAGGTAATAAGTCTGCGGGGAGAACGTGCAGGTAATACGTCTGCAGGGAGAACGCACAAGTAATAAGTCTGCAGGGAGAACGCGTAGGTAATACATCTGCAGGGAGAACGCGTAGGTAATAAGTCTGCAGTGAGAACGCGCAGGTAATAAGTCTGCGGGGAGAACACGCAGGTAATAAGTCTGTGGGGAGAACACGCAGGTAATAAGTCTGTGGGGAGAACACGCAGGTAATAAGTCTGCTGGGAGAACACGCAGGTAATAAGTCTGTGGGGAGAACACGCAGGTAATAAGTCTGCGGGGAGAACACGCAGGTAATACGTCTGTGGGGAGAACACGCAGGTAATAAGTCTGCAGGGAGAACGCGTAGGTAATAAGTTTGCGGAGAGAACGCGCAGGTAATAAGTCTGCGGGGAGAACACGCAGGTAATACGTCTGCAGAGAGAATGCGTAGGTAATAAGTCTGCGGGGAGAACACGCAGGTAATAAGTCTGCTGGGAGAACACGCAGGTAATAAGTCTGTGGGGAGAACACGCAGGTAATAAGTCTGCGGGGAGAACACGCAGGTAATAAGTCTGCGGGGAGAACACGCAGGTAATAAGTCTGCAGGGAGAACGCGTAGGTAATAAGTTTGCGGAGAGAACGAGCAGGTAATAAGTCTGCGGGAGAACACGCAGGTAATAAGTCTGCGGGGAGAACACGCAGGTAATAAGTCTGCAGGGAGAACGCGTAGGTAATAAGTTTGCGGAGAGAACGAGCAGGTAATAAGTCTGCGGGGAGAACACGCAGGTAATAAGTCTGCAGGGAGAACACGCAGGTAATACGTCTGCAGGGAGAATGCGTAGGTAATAAGTCTGCGGGGAGAACACGCAGGTAATAAGTCTGCGGGGAGAACAAACAGGTAATAAGTCTGCGCGGAGAACACGCAGGTAATAAGTCTGCAGGGAGAATGCGTAGGTAATAAGTTTGCGGAGAGAACGCGCAGGTAATAAGTCTGCGGGGAGAACACGCAGGTAATAAGTCTGCGGGGAGAACACACAGGTAATAAGTCTGCGGGGAGAACACACAGGTAATACGTCTGCGGGGAGAACACGCAGGTAATAAGTCTGCAGGGAGAACGCACAGGTAATAAGTCTGCGGGGAGAACACACAGGTAATAAGTCTGCGGGGAGAACACGCAGGTAATAAGTCTGCAGGGAGAATGCGTAGGTAATAAGTTTGCGGAGAGAACGCGCAGGTAATAAGTCTGCGGGGAGAACACGCAGGTAATACGTCTGCAGGGAGAATGCGTAGGTAATAAGTCTGCGGGGAGAACACGCAGGTAATACGTCTGCGGGGAGAACGCGTAGGTAATAAGTTTGCGGAGAGAACGCGCAGGTAATAAGTCTGCGGAGAGAACACGCAGGTAATACGTCTGCAGGGAGAATGCGTAGGTAATAAGTCTGCGGAGAGAACACGCAGGTAATACGTCTGCGGGGAGCAGAACTGACACCACAGTAGGGAGAGGTCCATTATGTTGATAAGTCCTGCCTATAGCCCAAGTGGGAAGACAGGGCAGACATCATTGTTGAGGGCAGACTGAGGATATAGCCTGTGGTGTAGTGCAGTTTGTTGTTTAATAAGCACATGTTGCAGAAAAGTGATTAAAATATTTTGTATGAATATTGACAAAAACATCTATTTTAAGGGGATTAGAGTCAGTGACAGAGTTGACAAGACAGAGTTGACAACAAATACTCAAAAGAGACATATTGTCACGATCGTTATAAGGAGTGGACCAAAGCGCAGCATGGTTTGGGTTCATCATAATTTATTTTAAATGTGAACCAGCAACAAAACAATGAAGAGTAACAAACAAACGAACATACAGTCTTGTAGGGCTCAAAAGCAACAATACAAAAACGAGATCCCACAAACAACAAGTGGGAAAAGCTGCCTAAGGATAATCCCCAATCAGAGACAACGATAGACAGCTGCCTCTGATTGGGAACCATACCTGGCCAACAAAGAAATAGAAAACATAGAATACACATAGAAATAATAAACTAGAACACCCCCCCCAGTCACGCCCTGACCTACTCCACCATAGAAAATAAATGCTTTCTATGGTCAGGACCTGACACATATTTTTGCCACTAAAAAGAAAAGTTCAAAAGCAACATTTGTAAAATATGGAACATTTTCATTTGAAAATCCCAATAAAAACAACCATTCTATCAGATCTTTCAGCACTCTGAAGGAGTTGACATTAGACAAAACTCTGACTGAGTTGATGTTTTTGCTTCTTCAATCAAGTGGTATATACAGTAGCAATTTAGTTTCTCCTCAGTTGCTTTATAAAACATAATTAAATGTAACATATTTGAACCAAAGTTTATATTCTATCGTAATCTGTCAGGCAGATGGAGTTGACAGTTCATGTTTGTGACCATGGTGATTCCAATATTGTTTGTTTAAATCTATAAAAAGGAGAGAACTTTACAAATAGCTTAAGAACTGGTCTTGTGGTATTTCATGTAATGAGGACATGAACAAGGGGTCTTTATGGTGTAACTGACCCTGTTCATTCCAGATTCATTTAGGATTTTAGACAAATCTCACAGTTGACCAAATATCCGGACACATCTTTTAGGAATCATAGTTTTGAAATAGATATTCTTTAAAGTCACAGAGGGCTATTGCATGAAACTACATAAGATCATTTTTCAGCTAATATCCATTATTACCAGTGAAATGTTTTTTGTTAACACCTTTTTGGAGAGTTTTGAAATTGGGATCCATTGCTCCGGACAATGGCATTTCCAGGCATAGATCCAACATGGAAATGAATAATATTGAAAGTATTTGGAAAATTCCAAAAGCAAATATTTTCCTTACAATATTCCCCATATATTTGTATATTTTCCTTATATATTCCCCGTAACGCTAATTTTAAACTAAATGAATGCAACAAAATACATTTCTTCAACTATAAAAAATAAAGTTTCCCTGCTGGAATTCTACACATTTTGCCATGAGGCTGAGAGAAAAATGTGTTGTTTCAAAACTCATTTCCCGTAACTCAACAAACAAATGAATGCCTTATGAAGTGTTAATATGGTTTCTGGGGGTTTGGGGCTTCCAAAGCTTGTGGCCAACCCACCTTTTGGGGGCTGGGGGAGGGGGGGGGGGGTTGCTATGCCAGTGGATACAGCAGGCATCATTGATGAGGGCAGACTGACTGAGGGAGACTGAAATAGAACAGTGGCTTCTACTGAAGCTATGACATGGCAAAATATTGAGGTTGACTTCACCAGCGGGTGTGTAGACTAGAGAACTAATCAATACCAATTGGAAGGTTTCAACACTGATCTGTTGGGGATCTAAACACACTAAAATGTTGCTGGCAGCTGTTTACTGTAGGCCTATAGTCTCAGAGCAGAGGGCTGCTACAGTGAACCAAATGGCTCTGCTGACCAACCATGCACTGCACTGTTCACATTTGGTAAGGCTCCAGAACTACAGCGTCCCTGCCAATGGAGCCTTTCCCACAGAAAGAATGGCATTAAATGCAATTGTCAAGGCTAATTTGTTTCACAACACGGGATGTCTGTGTGCTCTCTGTTTCTCCCATTGTCTCTGTCTGTCTGTCTGTCTCTCTCTCTCTCTCTCTCTCTCTCTCTCTCTCTCTCTGTCTCTGTCTTTCTCTATATTCTCTTCTTTCTTTCTTTCTTTTTTTCTTTTTTTCTTTCTTTCTTTCTTTCTTTCTTTGTTTCTTTCTTTCTTTCTGTCTCTCTGAGTGTAATTCTCTCCCAGGTAAGTCAGTCAAAATCAGCAGTCTATTTGAAGCACCCCTCTCCATCTGCCACCCCCTGCCTTGGTCTTCTCCCCTGACAAGGTAATGGAGGCATTCCTGTGAGTGATGGGCCCCACCATCCACTCCATATCATCACTACCATTACCTCTCTCTCTCTCTCTCTCTCTCTCTCTCTCTCTCTCTCTCTCATTCTCTCTCTCTCTCTCTGTGTGTGTAATTCTCTCCCCTGAAGAGGTAATGGAGGCGTTCCTGTGAGTGACGAGCCCCACCATCCACTCCATCATCACTACCATTACTTCCAGTGTCAGCTCCAACATCTTTATTTGACCATGCTCAAACCTTGACTGAATTTCAACACAAAATAAAAAAAAAATTGAAACCTACTAATGGACTCAAAAGCACTTTCAAATCAGATGTATTTTAATCTTGGCTCAGGCTTAGTCTGGGTCTGAAATAGAGGCCCTTGGTGTCCTATCTATCGCTAAGACTAGCGACATCCATGGGTTGTAGACACTCCCCAACAGGCAGACTAGTTGTGGAGGCCCTGCTGCACAACTGGACCATCTCTCATCCTTACGTCTCTCCCTCCCCACGTGGCCCAACGGAACAACAACATAAAGAGGCTAGCTGCCCTGTGCTCCACGTAGCAGCTAATCAGTCCTCTGGATTACAGGATCAGATGTCCAGCCAGAGACTAACTCCACATATAACACATTATGGACAGCTCACTGCATTCAGGGCTCTATTAATTCTGTATCTCTGAAGTTCAGAGTTGCAGTGTGATTGAAATTTAAAGGCAATGTGCCTGCATTAATGAAGACTGCAATCACCGCAAACACTGCATGTCGGCTCAATCAAAAATTACCTTTACATTTCCATTGAGCAATCTGTAACGCTTCAGATATACAGATGGAATAGAGCACCAACACTACAGGATCAAACATACCCTGGTAAACCACAGAATATCACACAGAGGCTGGTTAAAGTAGACATACAGTGATTTACTACAAACTGTGAACTTGAACAACATGAAGAAAATGCAAGAAGACTTCTCATGACAATTTTTTTTTAAACATTTATGTAACTTATTATGTAACGTGCTCCCTTTTAAGTAAACAGAAAAAAATGAAAGACACAAAAAGACACACAGGGCAGATCAAGAGTTTCAGAGCTGAGTACTCCTCACATCCATACAGGGTCCTCTCAGAGCTGAGTACTCCTCACATCCGTACAGGGTCTTCTCAGAGCTGAGTACTCTTCACATCCGTACAGGGTCCTCTCAGAGCTGAGTACTCCTCACATCCGTACAGGGTCTTCTCAGAGCTGAGTACTCCTCACATCCGTACAGGGTCCTCTCAGAGCTGAGCACTCCTCACATCCGTACAGGGTCTTCTCAGAGCTGAGTACTCATCACATCCGTACAGGGTCTTCTCAGTGCTGAGTACTCCTCACATCCGTACAGGGTTCTCTCAGAGCTGAGTACTCCTCACGTCCGTACAGGATTCTCTCAGAGCTGAGCACTCCTCTCGCTCGTACAGGGTTCTCTCAGAGCTGAGTACTCCTCACGTCCATACAGGGTCCTCTCAGAGCTGAGTACTCCTCACATCTGTACAGGGTCCTCTCAGAGCTGAGTACTCCTCATATCCATACAGGGTCCTCTCACTCGCCGCCTCCGGGCTCTCCCATGCTGTTCACTAACTGTTGTTCCTCCACCATCTCTCATCTCTCCCTCTCTCATTCACAAACACTCCAGCTTTAGATTTATTTATCCTGATGTGTACCGTTGTGGCCAAAAGTTTTGAGAATGACACAAATATTAATTTCCACAAAGGTTTCTGCTTCAGTGTCTTTACATATTTTTGTCAGATGTTATTATGGAATACTGAAGTATAATTATAAGCATTTCATAAGTGTCAAAGGCTTTTATTGACAATTACATGAAGTTGATGCAAAGAGTCAATATTTGCAATGTTGATCCTTCTTTTTCAAGACCTCTGCAATCCGCCCTGGCTTGCTTTCAATTCACTTCTGGGCCACACACACTGATGGCAGCCCATTCTTGCATAATAAATGCTTGGAGTTTGTCAGAATGTGTGGGGTTTTGTTTGTCCACCTGCCTCTTGAGGATTGACCACAAGTTCTCAATGGGATTAAGGTCTGAGGAGTTTCCTGGCCATGGACCCAAAATATTGATGTTTTGTTCCCCGAGCCACTTAGCTATCACTTTTGCCTTATGGCAAGGTGCTCCATCATGCTGGAAAAGGTCTTGTTCATCACCAATCTGTTCCTGGATGGTTGGGAGAAGTTGCTCTCGGAGGATGTGTTGGTACCATTCTTTATTCATGGCTGTGTTCTTAGGCAAAATTGTGAGTGAGCCCACCACTCCCTTGGCCGAGTAGCAACCCCACACATGAATGGTCTCAGAATGCTTTACTGTTGGCATGACACAGGACTGATGGTAGCGCTCACCTTGCCTTCTTCACAACAATTGAACCGATTTCCTTGAAGTTCTTGATGATCCGATAAATGGTTGATTTAGGTGCAATCTTACTGGCAGTCCTTGCCTGTGAAGCCCTTTTTTGTGCAAAGCAATGATGACGGCATGTGTTTCCTTGCAGGTAACCACGTTTGACAGAGGAAGAACAATGATTCCAAGCACCACCCTCCTGTTGAAGCTTCCAGTCTGATATTCGAACTCAATCAGCATGACAGAGTGATCTCCAGCCTTGTCATCGTCTACACTCGCACCTGTGTTAATGAGAGAATCACTGACATGATGTCAGCTGGTACTTTTGTGGCAGGGCTGAAATGCAGTGGAAATGTTTTTTGGGGGATTCAGTTCATTTGCATGGCAAAGAGGGACTTATTGCAATTAATTGCAATTAATCTGATCACTCTTCATAACATTCTGGAGTATATGCAAATTGCCATGATACAAACTGAGGCAGCAGACTTTGTGAAAATTAATATTTGTGTCATTCCCAAAACTTTTGGACGAGACTGTAGACTAGCCACAGATGCATTCACCACCCCAGCCCCTCCTCCAAAGCTCACAGTGTCCAATTCCTGTCTTTCAATTCCTTTTCAATTAAATGTCTTTCTTCGCTCCTTTTCACCTATCATGGCCCTCCTCTTACCACCCAATCCATCCACTTTCTCCCTCTCTCCTCTGCTCTTCTGTGGGGTAGAGTGAGTGGGTTCTTTCTGTGCTGACTGGAGGAGATGAGAGGAAGAGGAGTGTGTGTGTTGTAGAGTTAAGAGTACTGTCCGGCAGGTTGTAATCAGCCTCTGCAGCCTGTTACTCTCTTCACAGAAACATTAGAGCTAATCTCCTATGTTTACCACAAGCACAGAGAGACGCCTGTGTGCTTATCAGAAACCCTGTCTACAGCCACAGTGACATGGAGTTATGGAAATTATTCAGTAATACTCGTCTGCTCCAAATCTGCTCCAAAGAATGGATTTGAAGAACAACATAAAGCTTAATCAAATATGATTTCAACTTCATCCTTGCAATATGACTTTTGAAGGGCAAAAATTGGGCGTAGGTAGCCTACTACTGGTAGTACTATTTTCCAGAGCAGAAAAAACTCAGAGCCTTCCAGAGCCAGACAGATTAACATCAGGTTAGATTTGGTACACTGTAGTGTGTAGCTGTATTTACTGTGGGATCAGATCATTGGGAGAGGGTACCACAGCTACACTGGCTTTATCTACAGAGATGTGAAGCCAAACACTGGCAGATCCACAATCTGGAGTTGTGGCTCTCGCAATCCTGACAAACATTCTTAATGGTAGAACCACAGATACAGGAAGGTGTCATTTTCAGATAACTTGCCGTTTCACTCTTTTAGTTGGAGACCAAACTGTGTATTGCAGCCAGTATCTGACATGATAACTGCTGTTGTTTTAGGTTTGAAACTCGCAGAAGAAGAGAGCATGAAACATGTCTGTCAGCCAATAGCCTTAAGCTCACTGCACTATTCTAATTAGAACTACATTGCCTTTCTTCAGATGCTTATCCAGGACATTGCAGGATTTATCTGAAAAACTGATGCTGTCTGACAAAAGTATATGCCAGAGCTATAACAGAGAGGGAAGGCTAATGTACTGTACAACTTCCCTCAAGCCTGTGATCTGTGCTGTTTAAAAGTGGCTGTGGGTAGCACTCACCGTATCAGAATCCCACTTCCCACACTGTGCCGTATTATCTTAATTATTGTCTATTAATGTCCTGTATTATGTCATGTTGCATGTTTGGTGTGGACCCCAGGAAGAGTAGCTGCTGCTTTTACAACAGCTAATGGGGATCCTAATAAAATACAAATACCATATTAAACACTGGAGGACAGCTTGGGGAAAAACAGCTGTCAACTGAGCAAGTGTTTCTCTTAAGAAGAGGAGGGAATTTCAACACTAACTCAAGATGGTGGGTGGCAGTGGTGTATATATCTGTAATATTTGGTGTATATATCTGTAATAGTTGGTGTATATATCTGTAATATTTGGTGTATATATCTGTAATATTTGGTGTATATATCTGTAATATTTGGTGTATATCTGTAATATTTGGTGTATATATCTGTAATATTTGGTGTATATATCTGTAATATTTGGTGTATATCTGTAATATTTGGTGTATATATCTGTAATATTTGGTGTATATATCTGTAATATTTGGTGTATATATCTGTAATATTTGGTGTATATATCTGTAATATTTGGTGTATATATCTGTAATATTTGGTGTATATCTGTAATATTTGGTGTATATCTGTAATATTTGGTGTATATATCTGTAATATTTGGTGTATATATCTGTAATATTTGGTGTATATATCTGTAATATTTGGTGTATATATCTGTAATATTTGGTGTATATCTGTAATATTTGGTGTATATCTGTAATATTTGGTGTATATCTGTAATATTTGGTGTATATATCTGTAATATTTGGTGTATATATCTGTAATATTTGGTGTATATATCTGTAATATTTGGTGTATATCTGTAATATTTGGTGTATATATCTGTCACATTTGGTGTATGTATCTGTAATATTTATACGTGCTCCGCACGTTTGCTAAACAAAACAAGCTAAGAGGTTAAAAGTGGAGAAAGTCAATCTACTCTCCCTTGAGCAATAATGGGATTTATAGCATTAGCCAGCATGAACCCTGTGGTGGTCAGGCAGGAAAGAGACAAATACTGCCCATTAAAGTTACATTTATGGAGAGACAACTTTAAATCAGACAACAGGGTTGGATTTTCTCTTCTTTTAGAAGATTCTGGGGACTTTTTTGCAGACAGAAGATGCCGTCCCTGAGATCCATCGTTCGATGACAGATGTTTGTGCTGCATCAGATCATTACCATGACACTGTTCAAACTGAAGACCAGAAAGAATGGAAATAGAGTAGAATGTCAACAGTAAAGTATCTCTCCACAGCAGCAGCAGCAGCAGGCTCTGGGAAGCTGATATCAAACGAGGGGAAAGGAAAGCATTTAGGAAGGAGAGTATTTTGCCTCAGGAAGTACAGGAGGTATAATGGGATTTCACCGTTATCCTCCAGGGAGAGATACTGCAAATCCCCTCCACATCCCCATGGTTAGGACCTGAATGATAATGACCAGTTACATTTAAGACACTAGCTGCAGCTGTCCAAGCGAAAAACCAGGATGATACAAACTAGAGAAGAAAAGCTGCATCATGCTACAGTGTATAGGTCCCCAATCGTTATTATAAGACCAAGAGAGACTGGTAGTCCAAAAGGTGTAGGCCGGATGAAAATTAAAGGGAAAGGGTGCAAAGAAAATTATGGACAAAGTGTCAATGAAATGTCATGTTTTCTCTTTGTTTTCTCTCTCCAGTCCTCTCTGAAAAAAGCAGAAGACATTGTTCAGGTGCAAACAGTTCGTAAATTGATCCATTATGTACCGTACACAGCAGTAAGACCAGCCTGGAAATAGCCTGTGCTTGCTTCACTGAGCAGTAAGTTATTGAGCCTCTGCTGTGCTTGGCCATTCTAATCATTCCTTGGTTTAAGTGTGTCCTCTCCAGTGGAGCATCATCATCTCATTATACTCTTCTGAGAGCGCTCTTCCTCACCCTGGACCTGTCTGCTTAACATGCCTGGAAATCACCAAGCATCTTCCCCGATCTGCCTGAATACACATCAACCCAAACCCTGGAAGTCATATGTTTTCATAGGGGGTGAATTTTATGAATTTAAACCAAACCTTGGACTGGAACTCATATGTATTCAGATGGCGTGAATCCTACAGTAATCATTCCAGTGATGTGTTCCTCAGAAGGAGTTAGCAGGGAGATGGAGGAGGAGGAAGCAGATATCCCTCCCTGTGTTGCTGACCTTTCCTCACCACAGCCAGATTAGTGGTAGTAAACTGCTCCTGAAGAGATATCTGTGCTCCACAGCCACCAACACATTATCCTGCTGACATTTCAACAGGCTGTTCCACTTTCCACCCCCTCCACGCCCGCACCACTCGCCAAGGCCTTTCCACCCCCTGCCTCCATGCCATGCGTCATTCGCCAAGGCCTTTCCACCTCCCTGCCTCCACACCATGCGTCATTCGCCAAGGCCTTTCCACCTCCCTGCCTCCACGCCGCTCTCCACTCAACAAGGCCTTTCCACCCCCCTGCCTCCACGCTGCGCACCACTCGACAAGGCCTTTCCACGCCCCTGCCTCAACGCTGCGCGCCATTTGCCAAGGCCTTTCCACCCCCCTGCCTCCACGCCGCTCTCCACTCGACAAGGCCTTTCCACCTCCCTGCCTCCACGTCGCTCTCCACTCGACAAGGCCTTTCCACCCCCCTGCCTCCATGCCAGCGCCACTCGCTAAGGCCTTTCCACCCCTCCATGCCCGCGCCACTCACCAAGACCTTTCCACCCCCTGCCTCCACGCCGCGCGTCATTCGCCAAGGCCTTTCCACCTCCCTGCCTCCACGCTGTGCGCCATTTGCCAAGGCCTTTCCACCCCCATGCCTCCACACCGCTCGCCAAGGCCTTTCCACAAACAACTATTTATCATGTCCCAGACAGGAGTGGTGGAGGTGTGGAGTTTACAGACCCAGTATGCATTTTATTTTCTTGCACCTGTCTTTCTTCTGTTTCCCAGAGACTCTTCATTCTTTCTTCTGTTTCCCAGAGACTCTTCATTCTTTCTTCTGTTTCCCAGAGACTCTTCATTCTTTCTTCTGTTTCCCAGAGACTCTTCATTCTTTCTTCTGTTTCCCAGAGACTCTTCATTCTTTCTTCTGTTTCCCAGAGACTCTTCATTCTTTCTTCTGTTTCCCAGAGACTCTTCATTCTTTCTTCTGTTTCCCAGAGACTCTTCATTCTCTCTTCTGTTTCCCAGAGACTCTTCATTCTTTCTTCTGTTTCCCAGAGACTCTTCATTCTTTCTTCCTAAGCCACCTACGCACGCACACACACACACACACACACACACACACACACACACACACACACACACACACACACACACACACACACACACACACACACACACACACACACACACACACACACAAACACACACACACACACACACACACACACACACACACACACACACACACACACACACACACACACACACACGGTTTTTCACGTCCAAAGACAGACAGCTTTAGGTGAAATACGGCAGAGCCAGTGGCTAGCTGTGTTTAAGGCATTAAGTAAAGCCCTCTAGATATGTCTGCAGTGCAATGATTTCCCTTAATGAAAGAGTGTGTGGACCCAAGCGTGTAGCATTGGTCTCTCCAGGGGGGTTCCAGTCACACCGGGACAGAGACAAAAGCCAAGGAGTCCTTTAAATCTCATTAATACCGCCCAGCCATCCCACCAACTCCCTGAAGGCATGTGGGGCTTCGCCAGGCCACTATTCCCAAAGGAAATATTCAACCTCAAATATATAGTCCAGCATAAAGAGCCTCCTGTGACCTCAGTTCTACCCCTGTAGATCACCTTTGTATAAACCTTCCTCACAGATTTCTTCTCTCTCTGTGTTTGAGGGTAAGAGCATCGTACAGATCTCTGTGTCTAGCACATACAATGAGGACACATGCGAAGTGGTGAATCTGAGTGTCTTAATGGAGGATCTTCCTGCATTGTCCTGTGGAGAGCATCCTCAGGAGATGCTGAGAAACATCTCTTCTGTTTGTAATGCTGAAATCCAATTGGGGTTGGAGATATAGTAGGAAGTGCATTGAGAGAGAGTGGGAGAAGAAGACACGAGGACAGGTAGTCAAAGCCATAAAGCACATGACACCTGGAGGAAATAGACTACAGATCAGATCTGCCTGTACTGGAGCTATAGACACCTGCTCTGCTCTGCTCTCTCTCTTTCAACCAACCTATGTGCCTGTGTGTCAATCCACTTCCTGATCAGCTGTCAAGTCCTGCTCTCGGGAGGCCAATGAAACAGCCTAACCTTGAGCGAGAGAGGAGATTGAACTATCATGCCAGCGGAGGGGAGTGTACATGGAATGCTTTGTAAGGAACGGTGCGTGAGCGATGGCTCAGCGTCAAAGAGCCTCCCATCTGTACCCATAAACCAGGAAGACATTTGAAAATGGTCAATAACTTTGGCCACACACACACACACACACACACACACACACACACACACACACACACACACACACACACACACACACACACACACACACACACACACACACACACACACATACAGTATACTTGGCGTACACATTGGCTCGTGTTCAGGGCAGGATTCCCTACTTTAGGGACTTAATGCTCCCTAACTAACAGAAGAGCCCATGTTAGTCCTTAGAGTCAAAGTTGCTGTCTGACAGAAGTCTGGTCCCTACAGACTGACGCCTCTGCTGTTAGTCTGACTGACACAGAGTTAGTTCCCAATGACAGGTAGAGACCGAAGATACAGCAATCCTCTGTCACTGCTAATGTGCTTGACTGGACTAATCAATAGCACTGTACAGTATGTGAGCACCTTATGAGAGACTGTTCAATTAATGGGAGTGGATGGGAGTGCTACTGCCTGGAGCAAAGAGAGGTCTCCCTCCCTGCCTCCCTCGTATTAATACTGGAGCTCCTTACATCTGCAGGAATAATCCGTTTCATTTATGTAATCTGCTTTAGGCCATTAGACACCAGTCAAAATGTTGGAGAAAATGTGGTCTAAATCAGATTGGAGATGACTAAACTGTAGGCCTTTTCTCTAATCTAGCTCTTTGAAGGGAATATGAATTCCAAATTCAACCAACACTTCATTGATAAAAAAAAATAAAAAATAGAGTTGTATTATAGCTGATTATTAGGGTTAATGTGATAGTGTTTAATAATTTGGTATAGATCCTCTTGTGTTGATATTGTGATGTGAGTATTCATTTTGTATTGGCTGCTGCCTAGCAGAGGGCTCACTATGCATCATCCAAATGTCGGGGAGGGAGGGTGATGCTATCGTCCAACATCCTTCAGCTCTCCAGAGAAGTCGAAAGTGTTTCATAATTAATAAAGAAATGGCTTGTGACTGGTTGCACCATTACTGTGGCTCGACTAATCATAATCAAGATGCTACTGATTAACCTGTAGTGCTCCTTTGAAAACAAGCTCTTGCAACGTTGGTAAGAACAACCAGACGCACATTAAAACCCAATTACGTTCCTTATGATTTATTTGGGTTATTGAGTCTACTGACGTCTGTGAAAACATACAGTGATTATATAGCATTAGTTAGACAACCACAGTCTGGACTTGCTTCACTGGTCAAACAGATGGAGTTTAGAACACCACCAAGGACTCATCATATGGAACTGATCATGAAACTGTAGACATGTACACCAACTCCACGGTCTGCTGCTGCGGGAAGCAGGAGCTTTGAGCTCACACGGCTTACATCCCTCTTGTCCCAATCTGAGACACAAATACACTAAACACCACAAGAAGTTCAGAACAAAAACATATTTTGTGATCTGAATGCTTACTCTAATGCCAGATGTCTATGCAAACAACTCTTCAATAGAAGCGAATCTAAAAAAGTTGTCTACTATGCCCTAAAAATACCTCAGCGTAAGTGCAGAGTGAAAGCAGTGCTGCCTAAACTACTGACAGCATGTTAAACAACCTTCTAGTGGAAAGCTCTGAACTACACAGGACAGATGCTTTAAATGTGTTTCTCCAGTCTGATTGGGTGGAACTTAAAATGGAGCACAGTTGTTATAACAACTCACAGTACAGTGTGGTGGCAGGGGAGTGGACTGACCGACAAAAGCAGAGCTCATTGTAGAGAACTGAGGTGGCTTCAGTCCTGGCATAGCAGCATACTGATGTGTTGGTATCATTATTCGTTTTCAAAATAAAGAAAGTCGCACACTCCATGTATAATCTCCCAGCAACTTAATGGGTATTTACCAACGTTACGGCATCATTGTGCCTTCCTCAGGGTCAGTGTGCCATCTTCAGGGTCAGTGTGTCTTCCTCAGGGTCACTGTGCCTTCCTCAGGGTCAGTGTGCCATCCTCAGGGTCACTGTGCCTTCCTCAGGGTCAGTGTGCCATCCTCAGGGTCACTGTGCCTTCCTCAGGGTCAGTGTGCCATCCTCAGGGTCACTGTGCCTTCCTCAGGGTCACTGTGCCTTCCTCAGGGTCAGTGTGCCATTCTCAGGGTCACTGTACCTTCCTCAGGGTCAGTGTGCCATCCTCAGGGTCACTGTGCCTTCCTCAGGGTCAGTGTGCCATCCTCAGGGTCACTGTGCCTTCCTCAGAGTCAGTGTGCCATCCTCAGGGTCACTGTGCCTTCCTCAGGGTCAGTGTGCCATCCTCAGGGTCACTGTGCCTTCCTCAGGTTCAGTGTGCCTTCCTCAGGGTCAGTGTGCCTTCCTCAGGGTCAGGGTGTCTTCCTCAGGATCACTGTGCCTTCCTCAGGGTCAGTGTGTCTTCCTCAGGGTCAGTGTGTCTTTTTCAGGGTCAGTGTGTCTTCCTCAGAGTCACTGTGCCTTCCCCCGGGTCAGTGTGTCTTCCTCAGGGTCAGTGTGTCTTCCTCAGGGTCAGTGTATCTTCCTCAGAGTCAGTGTGCCTTCCCCCGGTTCAGTGTGTCTTCCTCAGGGTCAGTGTGTCTTCCTCAGGGTCAGTGTGTCTTCCTCAGGGTCAGTGTGCCTTCCTCAGGGTCACTGTGCCTTCCTCAGGGTCAGTGTGTCTTCCTCAGGGTCAGTGTGCCTTCCTCAGGGTCAGTGTGCCTTCCTCAGGGTCAGTGTGTCTTCCTCAGGGTCAGTGTGTCTTCCTCAGGGTCAGTGTGTCTTCCTCAGGGTCACTGTGCCTTCCTCAGGGTCAGTGTGTCTTCCTCAGGGTCAGTGTGTCTTCCTCAGGGTCAGTGTGTCTTCCTCAGAGTCACTGTGCCTTCCCCCGGGTCAGTGTGTCTTCCTCGGGGTCAGTGTGCCTTCCTCAGGGTCAGTGTGTCTTCCTCAGGGTCAGTGTGCCTTCCTCAGGGTCAGTGTGCCTTCCTCAGGGTCAGTGTGTCTTCCTCAGGGTCAGTGTGTCTTCCTCAGGGTCAGTGTGCCATCCTCAGGGTCACTGTGCCTTCCTCAGGGTCAGTGTGCCTTCCTCAGGGTCAGTGTGTCTTCCTCAGAGTCACTGTGCCTTCCCCCGGGTCAGTGTGTCTTCCTCAGGGTCAGTGTGCCTTCCTCAGGGTCAGTGTGTCTTCCTCAGGGTCAGTGTGTCTTCCTCAGGGTCAGTGTGTCTTCCTCAGGGTCAGTGTGTCTTCCTCAGGGTCAGTGTGTCTTCCTCAGGGTCAGTGTGTCTTCCTCAGGGTCAGTGTGTCTTCCTCAGAGTCACTGTGCCTTCCCCCGGGTCAGTGTGTCTTCCTCAGGGTCAGTGTGCCTTCCTCAGGGTCAGTGTGTCTTCCTCAGGGTCAGTGTGCCTTCCTCAGGGTCACTGTGCCTTCCTCAGGGTCAGTGTGCCTTCCTCAGGGTCAGTGTGTCTTCCTCAGGGTCACTGTGCCTTCCTCAGGGTCACTGTGCCTTCCTCAGGGTCAGTGTGTCTTCCTCAGGGTCAGTGTGCCTTCCTCAGGGTCACTGTGCCTTCCTCAGGGTCACTGTGCCTTCCTCAGGGTCAGTGTGCCTTCCTCAGGGTCAGTGTGTCTTCCTCAGGGTCAGTGTGCCTTCCTCAGGGTCAGTGTGTCTTCCTCAGGGTCACTGTGCCTTCCTCAGGGTCAGTGTGTCTTCCTCAGGGTCAGTGTGTCTTCCTCAGGGTCAGTGTGTCTTCCTCAGGGTCAGTGTGTCTTCCTCAGAGTCACTGTGCCTTCCTCAGGGTCAGTGTGTCTTCCTCAGGGTCAGTGTGTCTTCCTCAGGGTCAGTGTGCCTTCCTCAGGGTCAGTGTGTCTTCCTCAGGGTCAGTGTATCTTCCTCAGGGTCAGTGTTGCCGAAACATTGGTAAATACCCATTAAATTGCTGGGAGATTAAACATGGACTGTTCGACTTTCTTTAATTTGACAGTTTATAGTTTATTCGCCGTTAGTCAGCACCTCCACACAAACTATTATTCTGGGTGTGCGCCAGCTCATGTTTTACATGTTTTATTTTTTTTGGTGTCATTATTTGTATCATAAGCAAAGCTCCCTCCAAGACATGCAAAATAACCTCAATAAAACAGTGCTAATGACTTAATCTAACATGAAGGGCATCTGGACACTGTCAGGGAGGTAATCAACAATGTATTCACCACCAGGCAGACAAGACGGACAGACAAGCTCTCATGTTAATACCAGCCTGACAGAGACAGAGAGACTGGAGGGCAAACTGATCTTTCGCTCTCATCATCTTCATGATTAAAGACTTAATCCTTGCAAGCCTCCCCCTTTTTCCTCCAAACATAACAATGGTCATTATGACCAAATACGATCTTTGTCCCCATGTGCAGTTACAAACCGTAGTCTGGCTTTTTTTATGGCGGTTTTGGAGCAGTGGCTTCTTCCTTGCTGAGCTGCCTTTCAATTTATAACGATATAGGACTCATTTTACTGTGGATATAGATACTTTTGTACCTGTTTCTTCCAGCATCTTCACAAGGTCCTTTGCTGCTGTTCTGGGAACGATTTGCACTTTTCACACCAAAGTACATTAATCTCTAGGAGAGAGAACACATCTCTTTCCTGAGCGGTGTGACGGCTGCGTGGTCCCATGGTGTTTATACTTGAGTACTATTGTTTGTACAGATGAACGTGGTACCTTCAGGCGTTTGGAAATTGCTCCCAAGAATGAGCCAGACTTGTGGAGGTCTACAATTTTTTTTTCTGAGGTCTTGGCTGATTTCGTTTGATTTTCCCATGATGTCAAGCAGAGGCACTGAGTTTGAAGGTAGGCCTTGAAATACATCCACAGGTACACCTACAATTGACTCAAATTATGTCATTTTGTAACGAAGGGTCTTCTCTTCTGAGGAGGAGAAGCGAGAAGGATCGGAGGACCAAAACGCAGCGTGGTAAGTGTCCATAATGTTTAATAAAAACAACAGAACACTGGAACAAAACAAAATAACGTGCATCAACGAAACAGTCCCGTGTGGAGAACAAACACTGACACGGAAGACAAACACCCACAACCCAAAAGTGAAACCCAGGCTACCTAAGTATGATTCTCAATCAGGGACAACAATTGACAGCTGCCTCTGATTGAGAACCATACTAGGCTGAACTCAAAAACAAACATAGACTGCCCACCCAACTCACGCCCTGACCATACTAAAACAAAGATATAATAACAGAACTAAGGACAGAACGTGACAGTACCCCCCCCCCCCCCCCCCCCCAAAGGCGCGGACTAAAAACCTAAACCTATAGGGGAGGGTCTGGGTGGGTGTCTGTTCGTGGTGGCGGCTCTGGCGCGGGACGTCGACCCCACTCCACCATAGTCCTTCTCCGCCTCTCTATTCGCCTCCGTGGCCTCTTAAGAGCGGCGACCCTCGCCGCCGACCTCGGACTGGGGACCCTGGCCACGGGTACCGAATGGACGGGAGATTCCGGCAGCGCCAGACATGTGGGAGACTCCGGCAGCGCCGGACAGGTGGGAGACTCCGGCAGCTCCGGAGTGAAGGGCGATTCTGGCATTGCCGGCGTGACAGGCAGCTCTGGCAGCTCCTGGCTGACTGACGGCTCTGGCAGCTCCTGGCTGACTGACGGCTCTGGCAGCTCCTGGCTGACTGACGGCTCTGGCAGCTCCATGCTGACTGACGGCTCTGGCAGCTCCATGCTGACTGACGGCTCTGGCAGCTCCTGGCTGACTGACAGCTCTGGCAGGTCCTAGCTGACTGGCGGCTCTGGCAGCTCCTGGCTGACTGACGGCTCTGGCAGTCCTGACTAACTGACGGCTCTAGCAGCTCCTGGCTGACTGACGGCTCTGGCAGCTCCTGGCTGACTGACGGCTCTGGCAGCTCCTGGCTGACTGACAGCTCTGGCAGCTCCTGGCTGACTGACGACTCTGGCAGCTCCTGGCTCACTGACGGCTCAGGACAGACTGGCGGCTCTGGCAGCTCAGGACAGACTGGCGGCTCTGGCAGCTCAGGACAGACTGGCGGCTCTGGCAGCTCAGGACAGACGGGAGACTCTGGCAGCTCAGGACAGACGGGAGACTCTGGCAGCGCTGGACAGGCCGTAGCACCTGTAGGGAGAAGACGGAGAGACAGCCTGGTGCGGGGGGGCTGACACAGGAGGGCTGGTACGTGGAGGTGGCACCGGATAGACAGGACCGTGAAGGCGCACAGGAGGTCTCGAGCACCAAGCCTGCCCAACCTTACCTGGTTGAATGCTCCCCGTAGCCAGGCCAGTGCGGCGAGGTGGAATAGCCCGCAAAGGGCTGTGCTGGCGAACCGGGGACACCATGTATAAGGCTGGTGCCATGTACACTGGCCCGAGGAGACGCACTGGAGACCAGATGCGCTAAGCCGGCTTCATGGCACCTGGCTCGATGCCCACTCTAGCCCGGCCGATACAAGGAGCTGGTATGTACCGCACCGGGCTATGCACACGCACCGGGGACACCGTGCGCCTCACGGCAAAACACAGTGCCTGCCCGGTCCCTCTCTCTCTACGGTAAGCACGGGAAGTTGGCGCAGGTCTTCTACCTGCCTTCGCCACACTCCCTGTGTGCCACCCCCAATAAATTTTTGGGGCTGCCTCTCGGGCTTCCAGCTGCGCTGCCGTGCTGCCTCCTCATACCACCGCCTCTCGGCTTTCGCTGCCTCCAGCTCAGCCTTGGGGCGGCGATATTCTCCAGCCTGTGCCCATGGTCCCTTGCCGTCCAGAATCTCCTCTCAAGTCCATGAGTCCTGCGATTGCTGCTGCTGCCCGTTACCACGCTGCTTGGTCCTTTTGTGGTGGGTGTTTCTGTAACGAACCTCGTCCTCCTCTTCTGAGGAGGAGAAGCGAGAAGGACCGGAGGACCAAAACGCAGCGTGGTAAGTGTCCATAATGTTTAATAAAAACAACAGAACACTGGAACAAAACAAAATAACGTGCATCAACGAAACAGTCCCGTGTGGAGAACAAACACTGACACGGAAGACAAACACCCACAACCCAAAAGTGAAACCCAGGCTACCTAAGTATGATTCTCAATCAGGGACAACAATTGACAGCTGCCTCTGATTGAGAACCATACTAGGCTGAACTCAAAAACAAACATAGAAAAACCAACATAGACTACCCACCCAACTCACGCCCTGACCATACTAAAACAAAGATATAATAACAGAACTAAGGTCAGAACATGACACATTTAGCCTATCAGAAGCTTCTAAAGCCATGACATAATTTTCTGGAATTTTCCAAGCTGTTAAAAGGCACAGTCAACTTAGTGTATGTAAACTTCTGACCCACTGGAATTGTGATACAGTGAATTAAAAGTGAAATAATCTGTCAGTAAACAATCGTTGAACTAATTACTTGTGTTATGAACAAAGTAGATGTCCTAACCGACTTGCCAAATCTATAGTTTGTTAACAATAAATTTGTGGAGTTGTTGAAAAACAAATTTCAATGACTCCAACCTAAGTGTATGTAAACTTCTGACCCACTGGAATTGTGATACAGTGAATTAAAAGTGAAATAATCTGTCAGTAAACAATCGTTGAAATAATTACTTGTGTTATGAACAAAGTAGATGTCCTAACCGACTTGCCAAATCTATAGTTTGTTAACAAGAAATTTGTGGAGTTGTTGAAAAACAAATTTCAATGACTCCAACCTAAGTGTATGTAAACTTCTGACTTCAACTGTATATATATATATATACGTTGGTTTTGGTATTCTATCCCCTTTAGCTGTTTCGAAAGCAACAGCTACTCTTCCTGGGATCCACACAAAATGTGAAATATGACATAATACAGAACATGAATAGACAAGAACAGCTAAAGGACAGAACTACATCAATTTAAAAAAGGCACACGTAGCCTCCACATCAATACATACACACAATATCTAGGTCAAACAGGGGAGCGGTGTTGTGCCTTGAGGTGTTGTTTTAATCGTTTTTTTCACCAAGTTTGCTGTACATTTGAGCAACATGAAATGGAAGTTCCATGCAATATATCTCTATATAATACTGTAAGCTTTCTGGAATTTGTTCTGGCATGGGGACTGTGAAAAGACCCCTGGTGGCATGTCTGGTGGGGTAAGTGTGTGTGTGTCAGAGCTGTGTGTAAATTGACTATGCAAACCATTTGGAATTTTCCACACATTAATAACGGTGTGTTTAGACATTATGGACTGTATGTGAATAGAAAGGTGTGTACAGCAATAGTTATATAGGATGAGCCTTGACTAGAATATAGTATATACATGAAGTGGGTAAAACAGTATGAAACATTATTAAAGTGACCAGTGTTCAATGACTACTATGTAGCGTTCCAACTGTTGATGAGGATTACAACTGCTTGATCTTTTCTGTCCTCCATCATGGGTTTTCTATTTCAGATAGATATGGTCTAGACAAATGAAAGAATGTTTCCTGTTTTATCACAGCAGGCACCTTGTCTCCCCTCTACAGAATACTCTCACCCCTACCTCCTCCTCTCCCCTCACTCTTCTTCTCTCCCTGACTTCTCCTTTCCTCTCCTCCATTTTCCTGCCTCCTCCCCTCTCCCCTCACTCCTTTCCTTCCCAACTCCGTTCCTCTCACTTATCTCCTCTCCCCCTTTCATATGCAGGGGCTAGGGTGGGCTAATTGATTGATTATCAAGAAGCATAACCTGTGTGTCTCAAATGGCATATTCCTTTCGCGTTGGTCTTCCAACAATATATTTAGTAGGCAGTAGCCTATTTCCCCAGTATAGCCCTTGTCTCCCCTAATCTGCATCGGATGCACTCATAAATGTGTTGCTCGTGCTACTCACATAATGTTTCAGAGAAATCAAGGTATGGTACTGCACGCATTTAATCACATGCTGGCAGTCAAACAACCAATAGGCCTTATACTGCACGGCTCTAGTTCTGGTAGGGCAGCAGGTAGCCTAGCGTTTAGAGTATTGGTACAGTACCGAAAGGTTTGAATACCTGAGCCGATAAGGGTAAAATCTTGCCGCCCTTGAACAAGGCACGTAAACCCACATTTTCTCCAGAGGTGCCATACTACTATGGCTGACACTGTAAAATAACAGACGGCACCTATCCGGTGTGTGACAATAAAACAAATAAAAAACACAACACAGTACGAATGAAATCAGACCGAGACCACCCTTTTTGAGTGAACCACGGTATGCTGTTTAGTGCGCTCCCGAGTGCAGATAGAACCGCACTGAGGGGGAAAACACACCAGATTTAGGAAAAACCTGTCCAAAACAATTTGATGTGAAAGCCCCTAAGAAGGTTGACATACACAGAAACAGAGCACATCTAATTCACACCATTAAAGCAGTAAAAACATGTAATGCCAGAAGGGGATGGTCAAATCAGCCTAGCAAAGCATTCATCCCTCCCTCGTTCTGCTGGAGAAACTGATTATGTACTGAGAGAATGGTCCATTCAACTGAAGCGGACTGAATTAGCAGGAGCAGAGAAGGCAGAGTCTCCCTCATAGCAAGGAGGCTGGTAGGCCTGGACTCAATAGTGATTCCAACAGCTCATTTAGTACTGGATGTGTCCGTAATGAATATGTACATACCACCCTCCCTAACTAGCCCCACCTCCCCAGCCCACCTGCCCTCCCAGCCCACCAGCTGGACCAGCCCCAGAGAGAAACAGCAGCCTTTCCTACTCACTGCCTCCTCTGCTCTCTGTCTAAGGGGGAGCATCCTTTGATCTCCCAGCCAACTGGCTCTCTCCTGTTAGGAGCCCACTCCTCTACTCTTCTCTGTAAACTGAGATCAAGGAGCATGATTTAGCTGGAAAACCACCAGATGCAACAGCTAGAGAGAGAGCCTGAGCCTGTCTCAGTAGTATCACTTTGAAATCACAGGTCAGAACTTCATTTCCCATTGAAGTCTGTCTGATGATGTACCTCCCTATTGCTTTCCATTACATTTCATCACCCTAAATCTCCGTGGAAAAAAATATGATTTCTTACAATACCAGGTAGTGCTCTTGAGGTCAAAGACCTCTTTTTCAAGGAAACAACATAATGTGCTTCGCAGGACTCCGGGCAAATAGAGGGGATTGAGTGTCAAATATGGAGGCCTAAGATGTGTAAAAGTCAGTCAGATGTTGGCTACAAACCTAGTGTGTTGGCACTAGCAGTGTCATTAAACGTCATGACAAAGACTAGTGTTTACTCATACGGCTGTAGTCTCTGTGGCATTGTCATTATGATGTATAGGAGGTAACAGCCATAGTGAACCAGGTGAGACCGAGACAGTGCAGTGAGCATGACCTGGGCCTAATAACACTTTAATGGGGAACTGATGGAGACTGTTGAAGAAAAGCCTCAGTAGACTCAGTCCGTATTTCAATGGAGTCCACCTCAGAGTGAGCACGGAGTCAATGAGCCATGAGAAACATGCGAATTACAGTTATTACTTCATATGATCTGGGTGTGAGTCATTTTAACAGTTCTGTTCAGCACGGGGCTGACTGGGGCCTCTGCTATACGTCTTATGATAGGAGATACAACTATGGCGTACCATCTACCATGATAGTGGACAGGATGAGCAGGTTAGGATATGAATGAAAGTCAGTCACTAAGTGTAGACTAATGAGGAGTAATCATAGACGGTATGTGTTTGCACCGCCTTGTTGTGACTCACGGCACGGTGTGAATCATTCAGAAGCACAGCTTTGTTTATTTATAGGTAGCAGGTGCCTGAAACAAGCTGGTAGTCTTTTATTAAAGCTAAAGAACACCCTGGAAAAAAACATGCTCCAGACCTGCACACAAACTAGCCAGCAATGGGTGGTTCCTCTTGACATTTCTACCTTAATTCAGCACTAGGCCATTAATAATAAAGTAGACATTTTGAGGCCGAGGCTAGTGCACTTAATTAGAGGAGTAAGCGATTCTCACTTTTCAGTGGCTTAAGTGCATTCCCTGACAAAGATTGTATTTGGTTGCGAAAAGCAGCAATGAAGCAAACCTTGAAATAGTACTACAGAATCCTTGAGATTTTATTGCCACGATCGAAACTGAGGAAGAATAATAAACATAGCTGAGCATCAGTGAAAGCAGTTGGAGTTCATAACAAAGTGAAAAACCCAGAGATTACTGAGGTTCCTGTCAGCGCACTTCATTTGGTTTCTGTTAAAACACTTGCCTCTGCTTTGGCCAAGAAACACCAGCAATGGGCATTAGACCAGTGGAAATCTGTCCTTTGATCTGATGAGTCCAAATTTGAGATTTTTGGTTACAACCGCCGTGTCTTTGTGAGACGCAGAGTAGGTGAACAGATGATGTCTGCATGTGTGGTTCCCACCGTGAAGCATGGAGGAGGTGTGATGGTGTGGGAGTGCTTTGCCGGTGACACTGTTAGTGATTTATTTAGAATTCAAGGCACACTTAAACAGCAAGGCTACCACAGCAGTCCGCAGCCATACCTCACCCCATCTGCATTGCACTTAGTGGGACTATCATTTGTTATTCAAGAGGACAATGTCCCGACACACCTCCAGGCTGTGTAAGGGCTATTTGACCAAGAAGGAAAGTGATGGAGTTTTGCATCAGATGACTTAGCCTCCACAATCACCTAACCTTAACCCAATTGAGATGGTTTGAGATGAGTTGGACTGCAGAGTGAAGGAAAATCAGCTCACAAGTGCTCGGCATATGTGGGAACTTCTGCAAGACTGTTGGAAAAGCATTCCAGGTGAAGCCGATTGAGAGAATGCCAAGAGTGTGCAAAGCTGTCAAGGCAAAGGGTGGCTACTTTGAACAATCTCAAATATAACATATATTTTGATTTGTTTAACACTTTTGTGGTTACTACATGATTCCATATGTGTTATTTCATAGTTGTGATGTCTTCACTATTATTCTACAATGTAGAAAATAGTCCAAATAAAGAAACCTATTCATCCAAGGGGTTGTGTCCAAACGTTTGACTGGTACTGTATACATATAAATACATACAGATATACAAACATATTTTTAAATATATATTTTCCTTTATTACTTTCTGTAACGATGTGCGCTGAGAGTCAGGAAACAAGTTTAGGTAGTGAGTGTTTTAATAAATAAACACAACATAATCCAAAATAAGAAACACAAACAACGCACAGACATGGCACAGGAACAGAAAAATAATGCCTGGGGAAGGAACCAAAGAGAATGAACCATATAGGGAAGGTAATCAGGGAGGTGATGGAGTCCAGGTGAGTCTGATGACATGCAGGTGCGTGTAACTATGGTGACAGGTGTGCACCATAACGAGTAGCCTGGTGACCTAGAGACCGGAGAGGGAGCACATGTGACACTTTCTAACCCTACCACCCCTCCTCTAATTTGAGTAAACTAGTGAACAACAACGCTTAGGCCTCTACTTCCAGCTTATACATACTATTTACATTTTATGGACACAGTCTATTTTACAATAGTTTTATTTAGTTTGTTTTTACTCCTGTCCTTCCTCTACCCTCAACCTCTCCCATCTACTTCTGATGTCCTTCCTCTACCCTCAACCTCTCCCATCTATTTCTGATGTCCTTCCTCTACCCTCAACCTCTCCCATCTATTTCTGATGTCCTTCCTCTACCCTCAACCTCTCCCATCTATTTCTGATGTCCATCCGGTTTGATTTCTATTAGCCATATCTTTCACTGTGCTCTTTCACAAAAGTTCTGAACCTATATACATTTTACAGACACAGTATGTTTTACATTAGTTATCTTGTTGTTATTAGTTGTTTTTAGTCCCAAAATTCAGCTCCATTCAACACCTCCCATCAATCGCTTATCAAAATCCATATTGGATTTCTATTTGCCATATATTTTTCAACTGGGCTGTAATGTTTCACAAAAGTTCTGAACCTTTCTATTCTCAATGTTTCTACAGATTGTAAATTGAAAATAAAATGTTTTTCTAAATGTAATATTATATTTTTGATCGATTGACTATTACTTTTTAGATCGCCCAGTAGTGCTATCTGCAGAGTTAACTCCAGGTAAATGATGCAATTCTTCAGCCATTCCTCAACCTGCGACCAAAAACATGCTACATATGGACAGTACCAAAACAAATGATCTAATGATTCTGTCTCTTCAAAACAAAATCTGCAGAGCTGTGAATGTTGTATCCCCCATATAAATAATATTCTATTGGTTGCAAGAATGTTGTATAATCATTTATATTGAACAATTCTGAATCCGGCGTCGTTTTGAGTTCATAAGTCATGTGCAATGAAATCGGTACGTCAAAAATCTTAAATGAATACTTTTCTTTAACCAATTATGTCTTTAATGCAGGACCAACAGAAAAGTTCCTTACTTTTTCCCCCTTCCACTTTCCTCTTCCATTTTTGCGGTAATGCTGCAATTAGTTGGTTGTAATTTTGGGTAGCAGACACTTCCATATGTTTTTGTTAGCTGCATGTGTAACAACTCCACCAGTCCTATTTATGATATAATTTACAATGATGACTTTTTTTTAATAATAATTTTTAAAAAGGATAATATTTTTTTTATCAATTAGTATATTTGAGTTTAACCACAATATTTGTTGTAATATTTGTTCTGTCTTTTCTGGTGGATTAAACTGAAATTACAACCAATTTCTATGGCTTGTTTTAAAAATAGTGATATTTGGGAGATGATTTCCTTTTCAAATAACTGAAAGTGAGCGGTTGCAATCTGAATAAAGGGAGAAGGTCTTTCTTGAACATAGAGTGAGACAAATTTGCTAGAGAACCAGTTCGGATTTAAATATAACTTTTGTATAACTGAAGTGAGAGGTGAGAGGTTTAATGCTTTAATATTTAATCATTTCTGCCCTCCGAATTCATATTCATTGTATAAATAGGCCCGTTTCATTTTGGTGTAGGCAAGACCATAAGCAAATAGGTCAACTGGGATATGACTAAAGAGTTAATAATCAGGGGGATTTTTCCACAAATAGACAGATAGATTTTTCCATGGTAGCAATATCTTACCTATTTTAGATAACTTTCTATACAAATCTATTGGAATGAGATTATTTATTTATTTCGGTATATGTATACAGAAAATTTCCACAAGGGCAGTTTGTTTCTCTGCTCTGGCATTCCTCCCACAGACTGGTATAATCCCTGTCTCTGTTTGAGGTCAGCAGGTGAAGAACTTCCCAGGGTTAGTTGCAGGTGAAGAACTTCCCAGGGTTAGTTGTGTGTGTGTGTGTGTGTGTGTGTGTGTGTGTGTGTGTGTGTGTGTGTGTGTGTGTGTGTGTGTGTGTGTGTGTGTGTGTGTGTGTGTGTGTGTGTGTGTGTGTTGGACAGCAACAGCATTTTACTGTAGAATGTTTAACATCATGGAGCAGGGTCAGAGGTCAAGCCATGGTTAATGCTGCTCCAAATTCCCTTTCCTTCTAGATTATCTTCTATCAAGGCTGGAGAGAGAGGTGAGAGGTCATGTAATGGAGGCAGGTGAGAGAGGTGAGGAGGTCATGTAATGGAGCCAAACGAGAAGAGAGAGGGATGAGGAGGTCATGTAATGGAGGCAGAGAAGAGGAGAGGAGAGAGTGGTGAGGAGGTCATGTAATGGAGGCAGATGAGAGGAGAGAGAGGTGAGGAGGTCATGTAATGGAGGCAGATGAGAGGAGAGGGAAGTGAGGAGGTCATGTAATGGAGGCATATGAGAGAGAAGTGAGGTCATGTAATGGAGGCAGATGAGAGGAGAGAGGAATGAGGAGGTCATGTAATGGAGGCAGAGGAGAGGAGAAGAGAGAGGTGAGGAGGTAATGTAATAAAGGCAGATGAGAGGAGAGCGAGGGCCAGATACCACACATGAAAAGGAAAGGAGGGAAAAATATGAAGGGGAAAAGGATGGCTTTATATGCTTACTTTTTAAATCAATACATTACCTACAGACCTTAAACTCACCAACTTGGTATGCCTCAGACATACAGTTTCTAATTTAATTTCCAGCCTAATGTACACTGATGCACATGAATGCCTCAAATCGATTATATTCAATAGTCCAGAAATATTATGCTTTCAAAAATCCCACATCCATAGTAAGTCCTAAACATTCATCCAGTATAGAACATAAACAGTGTATTCGTCATTTGTGTTCACAGTGGTTCCAACAGCAGAGTGACAGCTCTGACTGGCGTGGGAGGACTGTTAATTAACTGTGGGTAATTGAGCTGAAGCCAGGCTGTGTTGTTGCTGAGGGCCACTGGTCCACCACTGTACTCCCTAGACAGCGTTCAGTGCGCCCAGTAAAACACAGATGAGGGACATATTGTGAATTAAAGCAAATCAAGGAAAGCTATACAACACTATCAATGTAATCTGCCTGCTCCCAGAGTGGGTTGGAGGGAGGTCAAAGGCAGGGCTGTTTTTGAAATCTAAACGCTTGTCTGTGCGTGCGTGTCACAGTTCTCCATCCCCACAACAACAAACGGAACCAAGGACAATTACATGGATGGAATGAAGCAATTCCTGAGGAGAGTGGCTGGAACGCTTCTCCTTCAAACATTCCACTCTCTTTTTTTCCTTTTCAATTCTCCCCCTGTCCTTCCTGCTTTATTCTTCACAGGGAGATTGCTATAGCCCTTCGCTCATTAATGAAAACGTGCCTTTTTCGAAGGACTGATGCACCGATTTCTTGCATGACTGACTGACAAGACTGTCTAAGCTGTAAATCATGGATGAGATTCTGCATTCCTGTTGTTTTTTAAATGTATTTTAAATTTATTTATTGTTTATTTTTTTAAATTGTACCCCTTTTTTCTCCCCAATTTCGTGGTATCCAATTGTCTCATCGCTACAACTCCCGGCCCGCCACAGGAGTCGCTGGTGCACGATGAGACAAGGACATCCCTACCGGCCAAGCCCTCCCTAACCCGGACGACGCTAGGCCAATTGTGGGTCGCCCCACGACCTCCCGGTGGCGGCCGGTTACGACAGAGCCTGGCCGCGAACCCAGAGTCTCTGATGGCACAGCTGGCGCTGCAGTACAGCACCCTTAACCACTGTGCCACCCGGGAGGCCCCTCCTGTTGTTTTTTTAATCAGTTACTACCTATTAACTGCTTGGCAGCTGCTGTCTTGTGGATGCAATGCACAACACATTTTGTCAACACACTTTTTCCATACAACAGGTTTAAAGCAAGACTGTTATTAATTCCATACTAAATTAAATAAGGCTGAAGGATGAGACACAGAGTCACTTGGCAACAACACATTTCATTGAAACGTCCTCTATTCAGCAGGACCAGTGCAAACTTGGATAACCACAAAGGTTTAATCTTCATTTCAGTTGTAAAGTTGATCTGGTACTGCTACTGCCTGTATATAGCTCCGTTCTTGTGCAACTTACTGCAGCAGATGAAAGACACGTCATGCTTACTTCCCTTCGCAATTGGAAGACGTCCAGCAGTGCCATCAGCTCAGAATTGGCAGAAAACAGTGGGACCCTGGTGCACTCATCTACTGTCCGGAGAAGTCTGGTCAGAAGTGGCCTTCATGGAAGACTTGCGGCCAAAAAAACATACCTCCGACGTGGAAACAAGGCCAAGCAACTCAACTATGCACGAAAACACAGGAACTGGGGTGCAGAAAAATGGCAGCAGATGCTCTGGACTGATGAGTCAAAATCTGACTCAATATTTGGCTGTAGCAGAAGGCAGTTTGTTCACCGAAGGGCTGGAGAGCGGTACACAAATGAGTGTCTGCAGGCAACAGAGATGCATGGTGGATGTTCAACAGTGAAGCAAGGTGGAGGTTCAACAGTGAAGCATGGTGGAGGTTCAACAGAGATGCATGGTGGATGTTCAACAGTGAAGCATGGTGGAGGTTCAACAGTGAAGCATGGATGGAGGTTCAACAGAGATGCATGGTGGAGGTTCAACAGTGAAGCATGGTGGAGGTTCAACAGAGATGCATGGTGGAGGTTCAACAGTGAAGCATGGTGGAGGTTCAACAGTGAAGCATGGTGGAGGTTCCTATGGGGCTGCATGTCTGCAAATGGAGTTGGGGATTTGGTCAGAATTAATGGTCTCCTCAAAGCTGAGAAGTACAGGCAGATACTTATCCTTCATGCAATACCATCAGGGAGGCATCTGATTGGCCCCAAATGTATTCTGAAGCATGACAACAACCCCAAAAATACAGTGAAAGTCTTTAAGTACTATCTTCAGCGTAAAGAAGAACAAGGAGTCCTGGAAGTGATGGTATGGCCCCCACAGAGCCCTGATCTCAAACAACATCGAGTCTGTCTGGGATTACATGAAGAGAGAGAAGCACCTGAGGCTGCCTAAATCCACAGAAGAACTGTGCTTAGTTCTCCAAGATGTTTGGGCCAACCTACCTGCCGAGTTCTGTGTGTGCAAATGTACCTAGAAGAATGGATGCTGTTTCAAAGGCAAAGGGTGGTCAAACCAAATATTGAATTGATGTAGATTTTTCTTCTGTCCACACACTTTTCATCTTGTTAATTGATATATATAATCTATTCATTTTGAAAGCATTCTTACTTTGCAGCATTTTTTCACACCTGCCTAATAATTTGCACAGTACTGTGTGTGTATATATATATATATATTTTTTTACTGCATTGTTGGAAAAGGTTAGGTAGAAAGCATTTCACTAATGTCTACACCAGTTGTATTCAGTGCAATTGACAAATATAATTGGATTGGATTTGTCCTTAGAGCAATAACACCCTTGTTTCATTCTCTCCATGGCATTGGGGTGCCTGTCAGTCATTTCAAAGGTTTTTCTATCCCTCTGAACAATAGTATCCGCCCACAGTGATTTAAGTTCACTTGCCAAGGAGGATAACTGTGCCCGATTGTGCCCAGGTGTGTTGTCATGGGGACTAAAGTCCAAGCAATCAGATTTGGCAATTAAACCTGTCAATGAAGTGTAGATGATGTTGTAAGTTTGAGGATCAGATTGCCTTTTAATCACAGGGTGCACGGTGGGGGCCACCATCACCACAAAACAAATGAAACACTGACAGATGAAGCTGCATCTTCTATTGGGAAATGACTGTTCACTAGAATAACATTTCAAGCACTAATTTCAAGTACCTAAATCTAAAAGTTCTGGTCAACCCACTTCCATGAGCTACGGGACTAAAAAAAATGCATTCCAACATTGAATAAGATATTACCAGCATCAAAGTTAACAGAAAAGTTTACTGATTGGATAGGAGAGTTTCCTGACAGCCACACATGCATGCTTGACTCACTGTGTGACTTGCTAAACCATGACTCTGCACAACGAATGCAGTGGACCTAGTCAAGATCGATAACCATGGCCTTGACTCAAGAGGACCGATCTATCCAAAGCTCTCCACCTTTTCCACTCAAGAACCCTTTAAATCAGAGTACAGAAGGCCCTCGTACACGCCTCCAATCTTTTCTGACAGAGGTTAGGGACAGTTTCAGTACGGTCAACTCACTGCGGTGGCAGTAGATTGTGGCCATGACACAATGGAGCATGCTGGGGGTTGAGGATGGACATGTTGTTTAATTGAGGTTCCACCGCGGGCAGGGTTGCAGGGCTGCAGTGAGCAGCTGGACAATTTCCCTGGGAACTGTACAGTTCAGACCCTGAGTTTCCAGAGGAGATCCCTGGGTCAACTGAATGGCGTGATTACACTCAGAGAGGAGATGAGAGACGTTCAGGATCAGAAGAGGAAGAAGGATTCTGTTAGCTTTAATTGAATTGATTTTCAAACTGTGTATTCTAATCGATCTAACAGTTATGTTAGATGTTTTGATCAAGGGTGGCAAGCTCCATTGGTCCTAACGACCCAGAGCACTGATAGTTTATGCCTTTGCCTTTTAACCACAGATTGATTTGTGTATTTTATTCATAGATATTATCTCAAATGGATGGTCGTGTGCTTTGATGATTATACAGTGCCTTGCAAAAGTATTCATCCCCCTTGGCGTTTTTCCTATTTCGTTGCATTACAACCTAATTTAAATTGATTTTTATTTGGATTTCATGCAATGGATATACACAAAATAGTCAAACAATTACTTTTTTCAAACCAAATTAAACTGAAAAGGGGTACGTGCATATGTATTCGCCCCCTCTGCTATGAAGCCTCTAAAAAAGATCTGGTGCAACCAATTACCTTCAGAAGACACATAATTAGTTAAATAAAGTCCACCTGTGTGAAATCTAAGTGTCACATGATCTGTCACATGATCTCAGTATGTACACACCTGTTCTGAAAGGCCCCATTGTCTGCAACACCACTAAGCAAGGGGCCCCACCAAGCAAGCGACACCATGAAGACCAAGGAGCTCTCCAAACAGATCAGGGACAAAGTTATGGAGAAGTACAGATCAGAGTTGGGTTATAAAAAAATATCAGAAACTTTGAACATCCCACAGAGCACCATTAAAACCCCTATTAAAAAATGGAAAGAATATGGCACCACAACAAATCTGCCAAGAGAGGGCCGCCCACCAAATATGTTTTTCCATCAGCAGGGACTGGGAAACTGCTCAGAATTGAAGGAATGATGGCACTAAATACCGGGAAATTCTTGAGGGAAAGCTGTTTCAGTCTTCAAGAGATTTGAGACTGGGATGGAGGTTCTCCTTCCAGCAGGACAATGACCCTAAGCATACTGCTAAAGCAACACTCAAGTGGTTTAAGGGGAAACACTGAAATGTCTTGGAATGGCCTAGTCAAAGCCCAGACCTCAATACAATTGAGAATCTGTGGTATGACTTAAAGATTGCTGTACACCAGTGGAACCCATCCAACTGGAAGGAACTGGAGCAGTTTTTCCTTGAAAATGGGAAAAATCCCAGTCGCTAGATGTGCCAGGCTTATAGAGACATATCCCAAGGGACTTGCAGCTGTCATTTCTGCAAAAGGTGGCTCAACAAAGTATTGACTTGGGGGGGGGGTAATAATTATGCACGCTCAAGTTTTCGTTTTTTTGTTTCACAATAAAAAAAAATGTGCATCTTCAAAGTGGTAATGTTGTGCAAATCAAATGATACAAACCCCACAAAAAATATATATTTGAATTCCAGGTTGTAAGGCAGCAAAATAGGAAAAATGCCAAGGGGATGAATACTTTCGCAAGCCACTGTATTCCCCAATAGCAACTTATGTGCTTTGAAATGGCTTGTCACATCAAAGGAAATGTTTTTTTCACATTGATGGTGACTGAGCTGGAGGAAATATAGCACTTCTTTTGGGTGAGCAGTTTTCTGAAATACAGGCTTCACAGAGACATCCAGAAGTCTGAGGTAAACAGGGGCACAGCAATTTGTCCCGTGCTAAATAATCAATATCTATATTGCATATTGTATGTCAGTAGCTGTCTCCTATGGGATGGATGTGTACAGTACATTCCGAAAGTATTCAGACCCCTTGACTCTTTCCAAATTTTGTTACGTTACAGCCTTATTCTTCCATGGATAATTTTTTTAATTAAATTCCATGGATGAAATTTTTTTAAACTCATCAATCTACATACAATATCCCATAATGACAAAGCCAAAACAGGTTTTTAGATATTTTTGCAAATTGCAAACTGAAATATCACATATTATATAATATTTCATAATATTACATAAGTATTCAGACCCTTTACTTATGACTTTGTTGAAGCACCTTTGGCAGCGATTACAGTCTTGAGTCTCCTTGGGTATGACGCAACATGCTTGGCACACCTGTATTTGGGAAGTTTCTCCCATTCTTCTCTGCAGATCTTCTCAAGCTCTATCAGGTTGGATGGGGAGCATCGCTACACAGATATTTTCAGGTCTCTCCAGAGATGTTAAATTGGGTCCAATTCCGGGCTCTGGCTTGGCTGCTCAAGGACATTCAGAGACTTGTCCCGAAGCCATTCCTGTGTTGTCTTGGCTGTGTGCTTAGGGTCATTTTCCTGTTTAGGGTCATTTTCCTGAAGGGGAACCTTCGCCCTAGTCAGAGGTCCTGAGTGCTCTGGAGCAGGTTTTCATCAAGCATCGCTCTGTACTTTGCTCCGTTAATCTTTCCCTCGATCCTGACTAGTCTCTCAGCCCCTACCGGTGAAAAACATCCAAAAGAATGATGCTGCCACCACCCTGCTTCACCGTAGGGATGGTGCCAGGTTTCCTCCAGCCAAGGAGTTAATTCTTGGTTTCATCAGATCAGATAATCTTGTTTCTCATGGTCTGAGAGTCCCTTAGGTGGCTTTTGGCAAACTCCAAGTGGGCTGTCATGTGCCTTTTACTGAGGAATGGCTTTCGTCTGGCCACTCTACCATAAAGGTCTGATTGGTGGAGTGCTGCAGAGATGGTTGTTCTTCTGGAAGGTTCTCTCATCTCCACAGAGTAACTCTGGAGCCTTGTCAGAGTGACCATCGGGTTCTTGGTCACCTCCCTGACCAAGGCCCTTCTCCCCCATTGCTCAATTTGGCCGGGCGGCCAGCTCTAGGAAGAGTCTTGGTGGTTCCAAAATTCTTCCATTTAAGATTTTTTTGGTACCCTTTCCCAGGCCTCGACACAATCCTGTCTCGGAGCTTTACGGACAATTCCTCGACCTCATGGCTTGGTTTTTGCTCTGACATGCACTGTCAACTGTGGGACCTTATATAGACAGGTGTGTGCCTTTCCAAATCATGTCCAATCAATTGAATTTACCACAGTTGGACTCCAATCAAGTTGTAGAAACATCTCAAGGATGATCAATGGAAACAGGATGCACCTGAGCTACATTTTCAGTCTCATATCAAAGGATCTGAATACACATTTATATAAGGTATTTCTGTTTTTCTTTGTCATCATGAGGTATTGTGTGTAGATTTAAGAGGATTTTGAGAATAAGGCTATAATGTCAACAACAACAAAATTAGAAACGGGGAAGGGGTCTGAATGCACTGTATATTCAGGAAGGAAATGAACCAGGCTACAGAGAGAACCATGAAAAGCCCTGAAAAGCTTCAGATTGCTGAGGGGGTTGGATAAACCACCAAACAGACAACCTCACCATTGTGATGTTCAATTACAGTAGTAGATTAATTGTATACCTCAAATTAATCAAATCAAATCAAATCAAATTTTATTTGTCACATACACATGGTTAGCAGATGCTTGTGCTTCTAGTTCCGACAATGCAGTAATAACCAACAAGTAATCTAACTAACAATTCCAAAACTACTGTATTGTACACAGTGTAAGGGGATAAAGAATATGTACATAAGGATATATGAATGAGTGATGGTACAGAGCAGCATAGGCAAGATACAGTAGATGGTATCGAGTACAGTATATACATATGAGATGAGTATGTAAACAAAGTGGCATAGTTAAAGTGGCTAGTGATACATGTATTACATAAGGATACAGTCGATGATATAGAGTACAGTATATACGTATGCATATGAGATGAATAATGTAGGGTAAGTAACATTATATAAGGTAGCATTGTTTAAAGTGGCCAAGGCAGAAAGACACATAGACCCATGTCCAAAGAACCATGTACAGTCCCTCAGGCCTCCCTGCCTGCTTTAGCAACATAAATATCCCCAAATACCCTCATTTCTAAATAAATAAGTGTTTTGGGGTTGAACTAAGTGTGTTTCATTTGCCTTCCTCATCCATCTATGTCTAGGTGGTGCAGAGAAAATGGAAGATTGATTGAAAAGGCTGCTTCAGTCTTTATGTTGAGAGAACACAGCCTGTGCTTTTCAACATAGGAATACAATGCTCTGTGGATCAATGCAGGTGGCTGTCACCGTAGTAGGTCTCTCTCTCTCTCTCTCTCTCTTTCTCTCTCTCTCGCTCTTTCTCTCTGTGTGTGTGGGGGTGGGGGGGGGGGGGCTTACTCACATCCTCTAGCCACTCGAGACATAGCATTTTCCCTGCAGAGTTAATTTGTCCTGCACCCTGGCTAAATAATCCCTATTTATTGACTTTCAGAAATGCCTATGAAAAAAACTGGTTTGAAATTCAACTATTATTGACGTGGAATGCATCACAGCAGTGTTCCCAACCTAACTAGCAGTGTCGGCTTCTGTGTAAACTTTGAAAAGGAATAACCTTTACCCATTGAAATATACCTCACATTACCTAAATTAAGTGAGCTATGCACAATGAACAGGCTAAAAGTCCAGTCTCAGGTGTCTCTATGAATGCCTCTGTATAAACCCCCACTATTCTGTATACAACCTGAGCTGAGAGTGTATGCCGTAAGATTACCACCTAAACCCTGAGCTACAGCATTTTTCTTAATTATGCATCTCCATCTGTTTCCCTCTCTATGCTGCGCTGCAGCCAGCCTGACAACAAGGTAAATAACGATGATGCTGATACATTCCGATGGGATCTGCCGCCGTTTCCGAGGATTTACATTATTCATCTTTATTACCGCAGACTAGGGCTCCAAGGATACCTGACAGGGTCGCGTCACATGGTCAGTTCATTAACGACAGACAGACCGTTCTGCGCTACATGCACGGGAGAATGGACGTTTACGCTCCTCTTCTACTTATATCATTGCCAATGCCAATCTTGATAAGCCCAGAGTGATTTCTCCTAAAATAATATCCTTTCAAAAGTTCAGGGCCAACATTCACTCACAACCTCAGTGTTATGTTCCCTAAATCAGTTGTGAAGGATCAAATTCACAGGCGCAAGCATGCATTTAAACTCACCATTTCTTTCACTAAACCATTTACAATAAAAACATGTTTCATGACTGTGATGTACATACAGTATTTGCAAACCGAAAAGGGGGAGAGAAAGAGTCTCTAGTATTTATATGGCAACATCTCATCACAGCAGCTTGACTGACAGTCTCTGCTTTCATACCAACATCAAGGAGAGCATAATGGCTTGGCTAACTGTTAATAAGCAAAAGCTGTGAAACAGCTTGACTACAAAGTATGTACATATGTGGCAATGAACAGAGGGCTACTGACAATAACCTCAACAGAACACTACTGGAACTTTACACAAACTGTTCCACATCATCTATATTTGAAGTCTGTCAGAGCTGTATGCAACTCCACTAGGGCATGAACAGAGCTGCCTAATAAACGCTCATTAAAAATGCTCATTCAGAGAAGAAAGAATGGAGAGGGAGGTAGGTCTCTTGTTATCTAGTAGCAGCTTTAACTAACAATCTTTTTGCGTTTCGGCCTACTGTTAGTAACAATGTGATGTCCTATACGTAAGCCATGGATGTCTGAGTTGTACTGAGTAGGACTGAGGACTGGCTAGGATTTGTATGCCTTAAAGGGGAATGGATGTCTGAGTTGTACTGAGTAGGACTGAGGACTGGCTAGGATTTTTATGCCTTAAAGGGGAATGGAAACACTAGGAAGTAAATCTAAGAAAAGATATGTATTCAATCTACTAATTCTAAACATGTGCATTTAACATAAAATCATCTCTATATTTAGTATTTTGATCGTCGACAAGATTTATTTAAGCTATGGTCAGCGCCATTTTAAATTGCCATGGTCATCACTGACGCCAGTGTGTCACTGGCAGGTATCAGCAAATTGTCTGTGGTATTGAGTTTTCTCACGGAGAGTGACTCAAAGAGAGTGAGGTTAGGTGCAGACAATGAAGATGGCAACAACAAGTAGTAATTAAAACATGAACTGTATAGCACCAGACTGTATGAATTGGCTCAAAACAAATCCCTCAGTAAACTACCATCGACTGACCAAGGACCCGCAACTTTTGAAGAAGTGGCTCCATGTCCTGAAGAGGAAGGATGTGCTGGTAGAGCCAGCAGGATCTGTAGACAGGAAAGGAGTCATAGGCCAAAGTTGAAGCCCTCTGCTTGCACCTCCATTTGAATGTTGAGGGTTATGGTGTAGGGGTTACCGACCGACCATCATCAACATCGCTGACTCTTTGCAGTCGAGCAAAAGCGACTGAACGGAGGAGGCAATGCAACACATCAATCAGATCTTTATGGGGACTGAGAGACTTTATGGTAAAAGACAAGTTTGAAGTGGGTGTGATGGTAGGAAATTACAATTACAGTAGAAGTGGTAGAGGGCCCATATTCCACCAAAAGTTTTGGGGACAGTCAACATAGTGCATTTAAGAAATGACTGGAGGTGACCAACTAAGAACAAACAAACAACACTGTCACCCTTATCTACCTGACCCCTCCTGCATAAAACACGAAGGTCCAAAACATGTCTGATGAGAAGAAACAAAGTGTCTTGTTTACTTTCAGACGAGTTAGACAAGTGTTGAATGCTGCCTGTGGAAGTGTTGACCTGCTGCCTGTGGAAGTGTTGACCTGCTGCCTGTGGAAGTGTTGACCTGCTGCCTGTGGAAGTGTTGACCTGCTGCCTGTGGAAGTGTTGACCTGCTGCTGTGGAAGTGTTGACCTGCTGCCTGTGGAAGTGTTGACCTGCTGCCTGTGGAAGTGTTGACCTGCTGCCTGTGGAAGTGTTGACCTGCTGCCTGTGGAAGTGTTGACCTACTGCCTGAGCACACGACCAGCTCTGGTATCCTCCAGGTCTGGTCTGGCCTGATCCTGGTTTGCCCATCTAGATGAAGAGCCATCCAGACAGGAGTTGGCAGTGTGAACCAGACGTGAAGAAGAGGAAGAGAGCTGTCCAAGGGCCTAATGGTTCCAGAGAGGTCCTCAGCTCTGCATGCTCACCACACGCTAGCCCCAATTAGCCTGGTGTACACAGTGTGCCAATCCATGAGAGGAGAGAGAGAGGAGAGGGAGCGAATGGGTTGGTACTGATTCCCTGCACTAATGTTTGCTCTCCTCCTCAGTGGTCAGATCGATAGAGCCACGGGTCTGAGATAGGGAGGCTGAAACTGACCGAGCTTCATGGTGAGGACGGATGAGGTAGCGAGGGAGGAGGGAATAGCACAGCAGCTGAGGAGTGTGTGAAAAAAATAAACAACAAACTTAATCTTAATAAGAACATTCGGAAACTTATCTAGTGGATTTCAATTCAAGCATGATGTTATGTCTCTTATTGACTGTGTCACATGATGTTATGTCTCTTACTGACTGTGTGTCACATGATGTTATGTCTCTTACTGACTGTGTCACATGATGTTATGTCTCCTACTGACTGTGTCACATGATGTTATGTCTCTTACTGACTGTGTCACATGATGTTATGTCTCTTACTGACTGTGTCACATGATGTTATGTATCTTACTGACTGTGTCACATGATGTTATGTCTCTTACTGACTGTGTCACATGATGTTATGTCTCTTACTGACTGTGTCACATGATGTTATGTCTCTTACTGACTGTGTGTCACATGATGTTATGTCTCTTACTGACTGTGTGTCACATGATGTTATGTCTCTTACTGACTGTGTCACATGATGTTATGTCTCTTACTGACTGTGTCACATGATGTTATGTCTCCTACTGACTGTGTCACATGATGTTATGTCTCCTACTGACTGTGTGTCACATGATGTTATGTCTCTTACTGACTGTGTGTCACATGATGTTATGTCTCTTACTGACTGTGTCACATGATGTTATGTCTCTTACTGACTGTGTGTCACATGATGTTATGTCTCTTACTGACTGTGTGTCACATGATGTTATGTCTCTTACTGACTGTGTGCGTCAGGTCATTTGTCCAAGCAACGCAATGCAAATGGGAGGCAAGATTTATTTACATTATGGAGACAGCCTGGAGAGTAATGCATGAGGACATGGGCCAGAGTGCAGACTAGATTGGCCATTGATTTGTAATAACTGTCCCCAAGCCTCTCAGCAGCCAGCTAGCCGGGAGAGAAACCAAAGACTGCTATGTGATATCACCAGTCATTCACACATGAATAGTGTTAATGTTCTACAGCTCTGCTTTCAGACCAGACCCACGGTCTGAAAGCAGAGCTTTTGTTCAAGTAGAACCAAAGAAAGATCTGGAGAAACACAGGGTGGTACTGTGCACTATGTAACAGAGAGGCAGGACAACAAAGGAAGAGTTTTGCTTCTTTTTTGTGATGGTACAAGCCATGTCGAAATACACCAGAGCAGAAATTATGTTTGAAGATGACAGGGAGCTGCATTCACAGTAATGGAGCGTAAATGGATAGAGTTTAGAATTACTCAGATGTATAACTCGAAGGCTTTTGTCACAAACGGGACATAATGTTCCATTCAGAGATGGGGATATAGTAAACCAGGTGAACACAGCCTTCAGGAAACCTGCTTTGACGTTGATATATACCCCAGCTGACAGCAGCTGGGGTATATATCATGCAGAGAGGAAATGACAGAGGAGAAGAGAAAGAGTGTGTGGTTCCACCGTCCTCTCACTACCTCACCACACCGCCTGGGACGTGTCAAAAGATCAGACTGAGCCCTCTTCCTTCCCCGGAAGACGGGAACCAACGGTCGCTTTCAATAACACTCATTTCCAATTGAGTGTGTCAAAAGCTCTATCAGACTGAGCCCTCTTCCTTCCCCGGGAGACGGGAACCAACGGCAGCTTTACAATGACACTCATTTCCAATTGAGTGTGTCAAAAGGGAAACTCCCCACAATTTGGAGGGTATACACGGTCTGAATAGCCTCTGATGGCACAGGGAGGAGCTCGCTGGGACAGGTTAATCACCCGTAATAGAAAAGCATGTGTTGAACATTTTCAATTCTCCCAATTTATATCATTTTCATCAGATCTCGAGAGCATCTATGGTGTTTAATTAAAAGAGATGTTCCCTCTTTCCAGCTTTTTCTGTCCTACGCCATGAAGCAATGCTGATTCCGTCGGATCATTGACACCCAGAGCAAATAGCTTTTTATCTGAGGCAGGGAAAAGGAGAGAGGAACGAGGAGGGAGAGGGAGGGGGAGAGAAAGAGAGAGAGAGCGAGAGAGAGGAAGGAAGCTGGATGGAAGTTTATCGCTTATCTCAGGGGCTCCATAATGGTGAGTTTATTCTGAGAATATCAGTGGAATGGCTGAGAAGGGGCTTCTGTGGCACCTGCAGCCAGAGATCACATTGTGAGTTCACACTGATTTTTAATAGCCAGTAATTAGGGGGGAGGAAGTTAAAAAAGCTTAGCAGAGCTCGATTATGATTTATTTTTGCATGCGTGTGTGACAGATAAAGTGTTTGCCTGTATACACACACACAGACAGATAAAGTGTTTGCGTGCATACACACACACAGACAGATAAAGTGTTTGCATGCATACACACACACAGACAGATAAAGTGTTTGCGTGCATACACACACACAGACAGATAAAGTGTTTGCGTGCATACACACACACAGACAGATAAAGTGTTTGGCTGTATACACACACACAGACAGATAAAGTGTTTGGCTGTATACACACACACAGACAGATAAAGTGTTTGGCTGTATACACACACACAGACAGATAAAGTGTTTGGCTGTATACACACACACAGACAGATAAAGTGTTTGGCTGTATACACACACACAGACAGATAAAGTGTTTGCGTGCATACACACACACAGACAGATAAAGAGTTTGCGTGCATACACACACACAGACAGATAAAGTGTTTGCATGCATACACACACAGACAGATAAAGTGTTTGCGTGTATACACACACACAGACAGATAAAGTGTTTGCGTGCATACACACACACAGACAGATAAAGTGTTTGCGTGCATACACACACACACAGACAGATAAAGTGTTTGCGTGCATACACACACACAGACAGATAAAGTGTTTGCGTGTATACACACACAGACAGATAAAGTGTTTGCGTGCATACACACACACAGACAGATAAAGTGTTAGCGTGTACACACACACACAGACAGATAAAGTGTTTGCGTGTATACACACACACAGACAGATAAAGTGTTTGCGTGTATACACACACACAGACAGATAAAGTGTTTGCGTGCATACACACACACAGACAGATAAAGTGTTTGCGTGTATACACACACACAGACAGATAAAGTGTTTGCGTGTTATAGGGAGAAAAACAACCGCTACGATTAGAAGAGATTACTGACTGTGACATATTCAGGTCAAGCTCAGAGTTCCGACATGGAAAGCTAAACTAAAACATCAAAGACAGATTGATGTAGCTTGTTCTGATATTCCAATACAGAGTGATTGACAATGACTTCAAATCCGAAACATGTATAATCTCTAACACTGATTTTCTTTCTTTTACACACACATACACACAAGCTTGTTCTCAAACCGACCCTTCATCCCACTTCTGGGTGTCTGGGGTGATTTATCATTGCAAAATTAAAAGCTGTGCTCTGAGCTCACACAGAACAGGGAATACAGGCGGGAGCTTTTGTTCAATTCACTACATTACATGGATACTTCCTATGTTCAGATCTAATCGATTCAATAAGTTAAAACAGGAGGATTCATTTCTACGTACATGCATGTGTGTTTCCATGTGTGTGTGTGTACTCCAAGGGTGTGCATCCATGTGTGTGTGTGCATGTGTTTGATGTTGTTCTAGCTGTTGCCAGTCTTTCCTGCACCAGCCGTTTGTCTCTCTCTCTCCCCTCTCGTTCTCTCTCTCGCTCTCTCTCTCTATCTCAAATAGCCATGCTGATCTCCCATCAGATCTGTGTCAGTAGATGACAGAGGTGGCAATGCAGGGAGTTGCCATAAGAACCCCAGCCCTTCAGTCCCCCAGACCGCCAGACCCCCATCTCTCCAGCCCTTCAGACCACCAGACCCCCAGCCCTCCAGACCCACAGCCCTCCAGCCCTCTAGAACCCTAGCCCTCCAGCCCTCCAACCCTCCAGACCCCCAGCCCTGCAGACTCCCAGCACTCCAGACATCCAGTCCTCCAGACCCCCAGCCCTCCAGTCCTCCAAACCCCCAGCCCTTCAGACCCCCAGCCATCCAGTCCTCCAGACCCCCAGCCCTCCAGTCCTCCAAACCTCCAGCCGTCCAGACCCCCAGCCCTCCAAACCCCCAGTCCTCCAGCCCCCAGCCCTTCAGACCCCCAGCCCTCCAGACCCCCAGCCTTCCAGCCCTCCAGTCTTCCAAACCCCCAGCCCTCCAGACCCCCAGCCCTCCATCCCTCCAGTTCAGTGCCAGGCAAGTTTTCTTTAAATCAGGGCATCAATCTGGAGAAAATAAACACAGAGAGTGACCCCAAATCTCCCCTTTCCAGTCCACTGTCCCCCCACTCATACGTCATGGTGGTGCCAGAGAGTTGTGGGAGGTGTCCGAGCACAGGAAGCCGTCTCACACGGACATTTTTAGGGGCAGAGAGGAATAGGATGTTCCTGGGAGAGGGAACTGATTCTCTCCTGTCCCCATTATGATTACAGTCCACCCCGAGGACCATTACCAAGAGGGGATGCTCAAAAGCGGCAGCATCAGTGGCCTCATGCGCCCCCTAACGGCCAATACAGACACAGCACTCTGCAGTGTCAATGATAGCTCTGAGATTGTATTGTAATTCTCATTAGTATCAGAGAGGAGCAGTAGGGGGTATGCATTCTCGCTGTGAGCAGACACAAACGTCCACCTCCCTTATGAGTCTCACAAACACAACATAAACCAGTAGATACACACAATGTACTTTGAAACAGCATGTTGACATTAGAGCCCATGACACACAACTACGCAGGCTTATGCATCCCGCCCTCAATTAATGCAACCTATGAGATAATTATATCTATGGACAGATTGTATACACACACAGTGTACAAAACATTAGGAACACCTTCCTAATATTAAGTTGCACCCCCTTTTGCCCTCAGAACAGGCTCAATTCGTCAGAGCATGTCGTAAGCATTACACATTGATGTTGGCCCGTGTTGGCTGGATGTCCTTTGGGTGGTGGACCCTTCTTGACCCTTCTTGATACACACGGGAAACTGTTGAGCGTAAAAAACCCAGCAGTGTTGCAGTTCTTGACAAACACAAACCGGTGCGTCTGGCACCTAGTACTAAACCCTGTTCAAAGGCACTTAAATATTTTGTCTTGCCCATTTACCCTCAATGGCACACATACACAATCCATGTCTAAATTGTCTCAAGGCTTACAAATACTTATTTAACCTGTCTCCTCCCCTTCATCTACACTGATTGAAGTGGATTTAACTGGTGACATCAATAAGGGATCATAGCTTTCACCTGGATTTACCTGGTCAGTCTATGTCATGGAAAGTGCAGGCGTTCTTAGTGTTTTGTACACTCATTGATATTGACACAACAACAAAAAAGATGGAGGATTACTGACCGACCTAAAGTCAACCTATATTTACCTATACTCACCCAAGTGAACCTATACTCACCCATTCCTCATCAATTGTCACCCATTTTTAGCACAGCACAATGCTATCAATTTAATATGGGCTCCTGCTTTTAGCTCACTGAACCTCTCGCTCAGTGCTCAATCTGGACTGATGGAGCCTCACATTAGCTAGAGTGCTTTTACAGGTGCTTCTTCTCTGCAGTAAAGTGCAGCTTCAGAGGTTCAGTAGAAGGTGACTGATAAGGACAGGGAGGCCCACGGACCTCTGAGATCATAAGGTCAGGCTGATGACTTGGGATCAATGCAGAATATGATGCAACATTCTCTCTGGAGCCAGGTTTTCCCAGCCGCAGGCATGAAGAAGCCGTAATAGCTATTTGTTTTATGGAATATCGAATACCTATTAGTAAAACACTGTGTAAATTGGTGTTATAATAGGTTGATGTATTACTTTATCAGGTAAATATTGTATGTGCATGATTCTTCCAAAGTCTCACATCTCATCCCACAACATAGATAACCTCCCTTTTTTTCCTTTGCTAATTTCCTGTTCTATTCTATCAAACATCTCCTCAAAAGTCAATTCAATTGAATGACCAATTTTTGAAATATTCTATAGTATTTGTTTTCAATGAGGATTTTACAATTCTTTAATTTGAATTTCAATCATTTCTGATATGACATGAACGGAAATGTAATAGTTTCCAGCCCTGCACAGGGTCACTAAAATATTGGAACATAACAGAATAAAACAAATTCAGCAGATTGGACAGAAACGTCTGATGGGTCCGTCATGATCGACGTTGTGTGACATGCATGTTTATGAGAGACTCGTGTGAAGTACATCATGGGTGCAAGTCAAGACCAAACCTTTTAATAAATATTTATGTGGGTAGAATGATCAGATGCAGGCCGAGAAAATATTGTCTGGTTGTCTTCATAGGTTTATTTATTCCTCTTTAAACTATCCCAACCCCCCTACCCGTACACTGCGCAGCTCGAGGATTCTCAATAAGATAAGATAGTACTTTAATAAATGAATGTCGTCAAATCAAAAGCATGAATAGCGCAGCCAGCTGTAAAACCAATGCAAATCAGTGCATGTCATTCCAATGTTCTTAGAACGAATACATCTTCTTTCATGATTAGATCTCCTTTAAACAGATTTTTTTTAAATATGAGATAGAAGTTGACACATTAATCATTAATTATTCAAAATGATTGGCGCACTGCGAAGCAAGAAGTAATTATATTTTCCATCCATGTAGGTTATAATAAATACCGATTAAAATACACTTCAAAAGGAAGATATTTGAGACTAATTAAGATACGTTTACCACACTTTATTAGTCTAAGTTTGTTTAACAGTTATTACAATACTTACAATTATTTAAAGTTTGGATTTGGAACTTGCTAAATTACAATCACTAGTCAATGTATAACTTTTTTAAATGAAATTAATGTATTTAACTAACCTTATAGCCGATTGCAATTAGTATGGCTTGTTGTGAATTCTTCATTGCAGGCAATAAATAGGCTACTGTATCGCCCAACACTATAAAATATCATAATATTATAGAAAGTAATAGGCTACAACATCTGCCTTTAAAATAACGATATGTATACGTTATATCCTCTCCTCCACATTAATTATTTGAGAATAATTGCCATAACGGTGGAGGGGACCATTTAAACCTCATTAAAGGAAGAACACGACTGATAGCCGACTGACCTACCACAAACACATCTCCATCTGTAGTTTCCCAGATAACCTACCAACAAACAGGTTCACACATAATTGGATACAGTGGCACTATAACACCGGTGGGTCGGGAACATAATTACATTGCAATACACATGTGCATAAGCGACCAAATAGCTTTCCGTTATATTATTGAGAATCTTACCTTTAGCGCCTATGTCAGTCATCATTGCAAAAAGAACCATCAGAACGACTATGTAATCTCGTGCCGCACTCATGCTTGCTTTCAGTATTGGTCCTCTGCTAATAGAAAGGAATGTCCTTGGGATCAACACTTTTCCTTAAAATGAAATAGAGACTGCTCGTACAGCAAAAGCCACTTGCTGTGAGACCTCGGGATCGCACACTGCGCAGCACTGGCGCTCCACTGAGAGCTATGTTCTCATGTCGTTATCAGCTGATAGACAGAGACTTCAATTTCAACGTTCGCTAAATCGATAGATAGATAGATCGTTGGGTATGCCGTTCTCTTTCTTCAAGTCAGCGCACCACCGTCGTTTCAGCACTGCGGACAGCTCCTAGCGACAGCAACTGGAACAACTGAATTCAGAACCATGGAAAGTTTGTACCGTTACCATACATACCTAATGTAATACTACCCTCAAGTCAATTACCTCCATATGACAATGGCTGTGTTTAGTTCATTACCTTTGATTGCAGCATCAATTGACAAATCGACTACACCCGTTTTCAATCGATTACAAACTCACAAGTACTGTGAACGCTAACAGTCTTGTTAACAGGCATAATGTAGCACTAGCATTACAATGAAAACATCATGTTGCTCTTATTTGTAGAACTGTAAATACGTTGTTTATGTTATTCATGAAAAAGTTTTAGTATTTCGAGCTTCTCATTGGTATGTGGCACTCTGGCAATAGATACATCTGCGAGAGAGAGAGAGAGAGAGAGAGAGAGAGAGAGAGAGAGAGAGAGAGAGAGAGAGTAGACAGATGGGTTTATGGAAATAATATAGAATTGTTAAGTGATGCTGCCAGTGCTAAGGTATTGGGATTGGTATTACTAATTGAATGGTAATGCAGGTTGCTTTTCTTCTGTGTGTTTCATCTAGGAGTGTATCGGTTTCAGGGGGAATGTCCTTTCTTTCTCCTGAAACCTGTTTACTGTGGGACCACACACTGGGTACACTGCCTCAGATTCATAACCATTCAAAGCCTGTTAATGAAACTAGCAATTTAGGCTAAATAGAAGGACAGATTTGAAGACCTCAATCTCTAAAGATCTTGGTGTGTAGTAGATTCTTGCTAAAAAGCATATCTTGCCTCATGTTGGATTTGTTTTTCCAGGCTTTGTGTGTGTGTGTGTGTGTGTGTGTGTGTGTGTGTGTGTGTGTGTGTGTGTGTGTGTGTGTGTGTGTGTGCGTGTGCGCGTGTGTGCGTGTGCGCGTGTGTGCGTGTGTGCGTGTGTGCGTGTGTGTGTGTGTGTGTGTGTGTATTGTATACTGATCAAAAATAGAAACGCAATACGTAAAGTGTTGGTCCCATGTTTCATGAGCTGAAATAAAATATCCCAGAAGTTTTCCATATGCACAACAAGCTTTATGTCTATCAAATGTTGTGCACAAATGTATTTAAATGCCTTTTAGTGAGCATTTATCAAGATAATCCATATCAAGAAGCTGATTGAACCGCATGATCATTACACAGGTGCACCTTGTGCTGTGGCCAATAAAATGCCTCTGAAATGTGCAGTTTTGTCACACAACACAATGCCACAGATGTCTCAAGTTTTGAAGGAGTGCATAGTTGTTTTAGGGAATTTGGCAATATGTCCAACCAGCCTCACAACCGCTGACCACGTGTAACCACGCCTGCCCAAGACCGCCACATCCAGCCTCTTCACCTGTGGGATCGTCTGAGACCAGCCACCCGGACAGCTGATGAAACTGTGGGTTTGCACAACCGAAGAAAAACGTCTCAGGGAAGCTCATTTTCGTGATCGTCGTCCTACACTTCTTGACCTGACTGCAATTCGGCATCATAACTGACTTCAGTTGGCAAATGCTCCCCTTCAATGGCAACTAGTACGCTGAAGAAGTGTGCTCTTCACAGATGAATCCTGTTGTCAGCTATACAGGGCAGATGGCAGACAGCTTGTATGGCGTCGTGTGGGCGAGTGGTTTGCTGATGTCAACGTTGTGAACAGAGTATCCCATGGTGGTGGTGGAGTTATGATATGGGCAGGCATAAGCTACAGACAACGAGGACAATTGTATTTTATCGGTGGCAATTTGAATGGACAGAGATACCGTGCCGAGATTCTGAGACCCATTGTCGTGCCATTCATCTGCCATCACCTCATGTTTCAGCATAATAATACACAACCCCATGGTGCAAATATCTGTAGACAATTCATGGAAGCTGAAAATGTCCTTGTTCTTCCATGGCCTGCATACTCACCAGACATGTCACCCATTGAGCATTTGTGCGATGCTCTGGATCGATGTGCATGACAGCATGTTCCAGTTGCTCCTAATATTCAGCAACTTCGCACAGCCAATGAAGAGGAGTGGAAAGACATTCCACAGGCCACAATTAACAGCCTGATCAACTCTATGTGAAGGAGATGTGTCGCACTGAATGAGGCAAATGCTGGTCACGCCAGATACTGACTGGTTTTCTGATCCACACCCCTACCTATTTTTTTATAAAGGTACCTGTGACCAACAGATGCATATCTCTATTCCCACTCATCTGAAATCCATAGATTAGGGCCTAATGAATGTATTTCAATTGACTGATTTCCTTAAATGAACTGTAACTCAGTAAAATCGTTGAACTTGTTACATGTTGCGTTTATATTTTTGTTCAGTGTATTTTGTAAATTGTGTGTATGCAGGACTCCTTTGCGAATGAGTCTTTGGTCTTAATGCTGTTAGGTAGCCTAGCGGTTAAGAGCATTGGGCCAGTAACTAAAAGGTCACTGGTTCAAATCCACAAGCTGACTAGGTGAAACAAATCTGTCGCTGTGACCTTCAACAAGGCAGCTAACCCTAGTTGTTTTAGATAAGAGTGTCTGCTAAAACACGTAAATGTAATGTAAAATGTGTATGCCTTGCTTTATTTCAACTGAGGGTCCTGCTAAATGTAGCTCTGAACGAGAGTGTCATGCTGTGCGGACACAGAGCAGCCGGGTACACTGGGTAACTGATCTCACTGGCTGTAGTTGAATGGGACCTTATTTACTATATAGCGCTATAGGGAAATGAGGGCCATTTCAGACGCAGCTACTGTCCTAGTTTGTATGTGTCGACCCTCAGCTATCGATTGTCTCACCATGAGAATGAGTATGGTATGGTGTTTTTACTGAGACAACATTAGATTCCAAAAACAAACAAATGTATGCCGTGTCTCAAACTAGCCTCTGGCATAGAAACTAGATTTACATTCTCAATGCTGGCCTTGCCCACAAAATCAGCTATAAGTAGCCACACACACGCACACAAACACACACACACACTGTAAACAAATATGCTCATACATACTCAAATAGTACCAATAGGATTATAATCAAAAGATGCCACTATGAATAATTGTATTCAAACTATATTCAAATTATGCGCAAGAGTGAAATCTTATTTCATACCATCTGATACATTTAAATACTGCAATTTCTACAATCCTTTCCTGTATGCTCATTCCTCCACAACAATAGTTTTCTCTTTGTCAATTTGTGTAATGTCTTGAGGAATCTAATAAGCCCAACATCGCATTGTGCCAGTCATGGTTTAGCTCTGAGCTCAGGGAGTTAGCTGTCTTTAGATGTTGCTTTGCTCTGGTTCTGCTGAAATCCCACGCTCTCCACTCAAAGTCTGCCAATCACACTGTCACTCACTGTCCCAGCGTAGACAGCAGCCATTGGAACAGAAAATCAAATCACATACAAAAGCTCTTCATTGTGTGCTTTGGTGAAAGGCTGCAAAAGGCTAGGAGACAGAAAACTATCACAGTAAATATCCAAGGTTTTGGACTTAATTGCTTTTTAGACCATAGGGTTGACCAACACCTGGGTGACCAACTACAAAAGTAGGCCTTGTGTTATGTTGTCCAATAAATAAATCAAATCCTTATACTCATCCTGCAAGTAACACTAATTAACTCACCCCATTGGCTTCATGTTATTTAATTGAATGCAAAATGGGAGTAATACTGGCACCAAATACCTCCCCTCCCTTCATTACCCCCCCCCCCCTCACCTCCACCCCCCCCCCCCTCCTCCCCTACCCCTACCCACTCCCCCCCCCCACTTCTCTTTCCCTCCCCTCTTCCCTTCCTCCTATATTAAAGCATCTCTCCACCTTCATTACCCCCCCCCTCCTCCTCCTCCCCTACCCCACCCCCCCTCACCTCCATTTCCCCCCCCCCCCCTCCTCCCCTAACCCTACCCACTCCCCCCCCACTTCTCTTTCCCTCCCCTCTTCCCTTCCTCCTATATTAAAGCTCTCCACCTTCAGGGGCCTATTTGTCTTAATAAGGAAAAGTGTCCTTGCCAGCTCTATTAGACATCCATCCCCTGAATACATTTCCATTCTGCCCCAAGGATAGATCCCAGTCGCTTCCTTCCTGATGAAGGTATTCTGGATGTGCAGTCTGTCTGGCACAACAAGGGAATAAGGAAGAAAGAGACAAAACACTATCTAATCAAGGTTTTATTCGGCATGATATGCTATGTGGTATAAATAACTAGTTTTCTTTATGCCTTAATACAGACATGGCCGGCTTTCTAAGTGGAATACGAAGTATGTACATAACATATCAAGGTGAGACAGTGAAAATCAGTAGGGTTTTTGAGATATTGATGTTTCTGGTCATAGCATATCATGTAACAATTCTTTTTTTTATGTTGTTCATCCATTTATAGATTATAAAATAAAGACTTTAAAGTTACGTATTCTAACAATTTGTATGCTATATCCACAACTAGTTTTCAATTCGTCCAAAAATTGTAGCTGTTTGAACATTCCAACTACGCGCTACTCAGTGAAGAGTGTTTTACTAATTCTTCCCTCTCTCAGTGTGACGCAGACAGACTGCACCTTGACTAGGTGTGAGCTGCATAACCAAGACTCCCCTCACCAACCCTGTTGTTACACTACTATCAGTCAAGAGAGAGGAACTGTCTGGAGTCCCCTGCCTCTGATTCAGAGGTGGAAAGAGAAGGGCAAGACACAAGGCCTCAGAAACAGATCCTCATTATCTGGCTCTCTTCCTGCCACCACTCCCACTTCCACATTCCTTATCCAGGGACACATGCATCTCCACCACCCACACCTCCACCCTCCTTCTCCAGGGACACATGCATCTCCACCACCCACACCTCCACCCTCCTTCTCCAGGACACATTCATCTCCACCACCCACACCTCCACCCTCCTTCTCCAGGGACACATTCATGTCCACCACACCCACCTCCACCCTCCTTCTCCAGGACACATTCATCTCCACCACCCACACCTCCACCCTCCTTCTCCAGGGACACATGCATCTCCACCACCCACACCTCCACCCTCCTTCTCCAGGACACATTCATCTCCACCACCCACACCTCCACCCTCCTTCTCCAGGGGCACATTCATCTCCACCACACCCACCTCCACCGGCCTTCCCCAGGGACACATTCATCTCCACCACCCCCACCTCCACCCTCCTTCTCCAGGGACACATTCACCTCCACCACCCCCACCTCCACCCTCCTTCTCCAGGGACACATTCATCTCCACCACCCCCACCTCCACCCTCCTTCTCCAGGACACATTCATCTCCACCACCCACACCTCCACCCTCCTTCTCCAGGGGCACATTCATCTCCACCACACCCACCTCCACCGGCCTTCCCCAGGGACACATTCATCTCCACCACCCCCACCTCCACCCTCCTTCTCCAGGACACATTCATCTCCACCACCCCCACCTCCACCCTCCTTCTCCAGGACACATTCATCTCCACCACCCCCACCTCCACCCTCCTTCTCCAGGGACACATTCATCTCCACCACCCCCACCTCCACCCTCCTTCTCCAGGGACACATTCATCTCCACCACCCCCACCTCCACCCTCCTTCTCCAGGGACACATTCATCTCCACCACCCCCACCTCCACCCTCCTTCTCCAGGACACATTCATCTCCACCACCCACACCTCCACCCTCCTTCTCCAGGGGCACATTCATCTCCACCACACCCACCTCCACCGGCCTTCCCCAGGGACACATTCATGTCCACCACCCCCACCTCCACCCTCCTTCTCCAGGGATACATTCATCTCCACCACCCCCACCTCCACCCTCCTTCCCCAGGACACATTCATCTCCACCACCCCCACCTCCACCCTCCTTCCCCAGGGACACATTCATCTCCACCACCCACACCTCCACCCTCCTTCTCCAGGGGCACATTCATCTCCACCACACCCACCTCCACCGGCCTTCCCCAGGGACACATTCATCTCCACCACCCCCACCTCCACCCTCCTTCCCCAGGGACACATTCATCTCCACCACACCCACCTCCACCCTCCTTCCCCAGGACACATTCATCTCCACCACCCCCACCTCCACCCTCCTTCCCCAGGGACACATTCATCTCCACCACACCCACCTCCACCCTCCTTCCCCAGGGACACATTCATCTCCACCACCCCCACCTCCACCCTCCTTCCCCAGGGACACATTCATCTCCACCACCTCCACCCTCCTTCCCCAGGGACACATTCATCTCCACCACCTCCACCCTCCTTCCCCAGGGACACATTCATCTCCACCACCCCCACCTCCACCCTCCTTCCCCAGGGACACATTCATCTCCACCAACCCCACCTCCACCCTCCTTCCCCAGGGACACATTCATCTGCACCACCCCCACCTCCACCCTCCTTCCCCAGGGACACATTCATCTCCACCACCCCCACCTCCACCCTCCTTCCCCAGGGACACATTCATCTCCACCACCTCCACCCTCCTTCCCCAGGGACACATTCATCTCCACCACCCCCACCTCCACCCTCCTTCCCCAGCGACACATTCATCTCCACCACCTCCACCCTCCTTCCCCAGGGACACATTCATCTCCACCACCTCCACCCTCCTTCCCCAGGGACACATTCATCTCCACCACCCCCACCTCCACCCTCCTTCCCCAGGGACACATTCATCTCCACCACCTCCACCCTCCTTCCCCAGGGACACATTCATCTCCACCACCTCCACCCTCCTTCCCCAGGGACACATTCATCTCCACCACCCCCACCTCCACCCTCCTTCCCCAGGGACACATTCATCTCCACCACCCCCACCTCCACCCTCCTTCCCCAGGGACACATTCATCTCCACCACCCCCACCTCCACCCTCCTTCCCCAGGGACACATTCATCTCCACCAACCCCACCTCCACCCTCCTTCCCCAGGGACACATTCATCTGCACCACCCCCACCTCCACCCTCCTTCCCCAGGGACACATTCATCTCCACCACCCCCACCTCCACCCTCCTTCCCCAGGGACACATTCATCTCCACCACCTCCACCCTCCTTCCCCAGGGACACATTCATCTCCACCACCCCCACCTCCACCCTCCTTCCCCAGCGACACATTCATCTCCACCACCTCCACCCTCCTTCCCCAGGGACACATTCATCTCCACCACCTCCACCCTCCTTCCCCAGGGACACATTCATCTCCACCACCCCCACCTCCACCCTCCTTCCCCAGGGACACATTCATCTCCACCACCTCCACCCTCCTTCCCCAGGGACACATTCATCTCCACCACCTCCACCCTCCTTCCCCAGGGACACATTCATCTCCACCACCCCCACCTCCACCCTCCTTCCCCAGGGACACATTCATCTCCACCACCCCCACCTCCACCCTCCTTCCCCAGGGACACATTCATCTCCACCACCCCCACCTCCACCCTCCTTCCCCAGGGACACATTCATCTCCACCACCCCCACCTCCACCCTCCTTCCCCAGGGACACATGCATCTCCACCACCCCCACCTCCACCCTCCTTCCCCAGGGACACATTAATCTCCACCACCCCCACCTCCACCCTCCTTCCCCAGGGACACATTCATCTCCACCACCCCCACCTCCACCCTCCTTCCCCAGGGACACATTCATCTCCACCACCCCCACCTCCACCCTCCTTCTCCAGGGACACATTCATCTCCACCACCCCCAACTCTTATTTATTTATTTTCTTTGGAATTGAATGTAATATCTTATGTTGTTCTTGTCTATTATTGTTCTGTACTTTGTCATGTATTTGTACATTTTATGTGGACCCCAGGAAGAGTAGCTACTTCATGTGCAGTAGCTAATGGGGATCCTAATAAACTAAACTAAACCACCCTCCTTCCCTGGGGACACATTCATCTCCACCACCTCCACCCTTCTTCCCCGGGACACATCTCCGCTGGCCAGATATTTTCTCTGCCGACATCCGTGTGTTTGGTCTCCCAGATAAATGCAACGGGAAGCAGAAACCATTTAGCTTGGGGGAATGGAGAGCCTTGCGCCATGGCGACACCTGTCTCAAAGAATAATTGTTTCACATGGTGCTTCTGTGTATGCTGACTGGTTCAACAACAAAACATAGAAGAAAAAATTGTGAATTGGTTGGTAGAGGATGAAATCCACTGAACCTGCAACTTCTGCGCTCAAAACTCATTTGTTTCAAATAAATACACTTTGTCTTTCGTTTTCGAGTTTAATTTTGTATGGACACCAGTTTTGACAGTTTCTTCAGGTGAGCCGGTAATCTCCTTGAACTGAAAGCTTCCCAGATGCCAAAAAAGTATAATTATTATGTGATAAAAAATCGAACAAAATCTCCTGTATTTCAGGTATAGCTGACTGATGTTTCAAATAGCGTAACACATCATATAATATTACTTCCTTAAAATGATGCAGGCTTCATATGATGTATCCTTAGTATCTCCAAGACTGTTGTGCATCTTGTCAAGACATAGTGCATTCTACCAGGTAAAGTCCTGACAGACTCATTGCCCTACATATCTTCACAGCTTCCTGCTTTCTCAGACCATCAGTTTAATGTTCACAGTGCGCTGCAGAGCCTACAGCAAATTTCATCTGCACTGACATTCCTCCTCCCCAAATAAAAGCTAAAGGGCAAAGTTCATCTGTACTGTCCTGGACACAGCCTGGGGGCAAAACCACCACAGCAAGCAGAAGGTACTTTGAGGACAGTTTTTACTCGTTTCGAAGAAAACAATGTTCAAGAAGCCTTTTAAGTGGACCCCCTGGAACCTCGAATCAAGTCAACTATATCACTAGAGATTTAGGCCTGCATGAGGAAGCAGCATCACAGACATTAACCATTAAGTGTTTTAGGTTATTTTTTATGTGATAAAGGGTTTCAAAGTAGAGGGAATTCAACACAATATGTATCATGAACATAGTCTTGACATTTTCAACACAATTCCATTGAACAATAGAAATGACCTATGCATGTTACTAAATATGAAACTATCCTTTGTAGGATGATTCTGGGCTTTGTCCCCCTGTGTTTTTCATTGGTGAATCTCTGCTTGTCTGGCAGCTCCAGAGGGAGAGATATCGACATCTGTCCCTACCTCCCCCGTTGAGACCCAGGCTACCCAGAGATATGGTATTTAATGATGGAGTGTACATTATTCCAGAAAATGTTTCATGAATGCAGGCTTAACAAATATTCCAAACGGACAAACAACATATTCCAAAATATAGTTATGTGTGTGTCTCTGTTGATGCCCATAATCATCAGCCTCTCGTCACAATCATCACACACACACACACACACACACACACACACACACACACACACACACACACACACACACACACACACACAAATATTACAGCCAAAAGCCCTTATCCAAGAACACACTCCAGAAGCAAAGGTAATCCCGTTCTCCCTGAGTGATCACAAATCTATCTGTGCACCAAAGAACAGAAATTCAATTGGCAGCAATAGGGCCATGGAGAGATGGAACCTTCCCCATCTAATCCTCAACCCATTCATGTACAGAGGAGAGGAGATGAGCACTCCGGTGGAATCATTAGCCCAATGGAGACATAAAGTAGGGGGAAGGGGGAATGATTTGGGTCAAACAGAACAGATGTATTCTGGGAGACATTTTAAAACATTTGCTCTGTCTACATTATAGTGTACCATCACATAGGGTATAAGACAACAAACTACCCCCGTTTGGTGCTTATATTCTCTTACCTCTACGGGCACAGCTACCAGCTGAAAGATACTCAGTCTGTGAGGCGAGGGGGTAAAGCACAAGCTACTTATTATTCATGGCTCTTCAGTTATTCATTAGACAGACCTGAGCCTCCTCCTGTAATGTTGGCTTGGGCAATCATGAATTTATACACCAGGTACTTTATATTTAAACATGACTTGAAATAAATAGCTGGCAGTAAATGCCAGGTAAATAGCACTAGAATGGTACTTGAGGTTCTGACTGGTGCGGGATGTTATTTTCAAGCTTGACCTTTTCCAATATGGAGCGGTACTACATCTTGTTTTCCAACATTTTCTGGGCAACAATCTATCCAGGGAGAAGTCTAGAAGCATGACAGTAGCCATACATGAAACATTTAGAGCTAACCCCAAAAGTCTGGAAATCATTGATATTATTGGTCTAAATTGTAAAGGTCGCAAAAAGACAACCTGCAAATTTTCTTTGGAAAGTTCTAAGTGGAAAATGTGAACAGAGTTTACGTAATAGAGTAGCTCCCAACATCAAAGAAATGTTAACTGCAAATCTTTTCCCCTTGAGTCACTAAAACTTTTGCAACAACATCATCCTTCTCCATTCAAACGGTTCCTGATGTTGAGACATGCTAATAGAATGTCCTGACATTGCAGTTTTAAATGCTGCTAGCTGCAGGCAGAGCAGCAAGAGGAGCAGACTTTACAAAGTAAAGTGGTAATATGCTGTTCATCATATTACAGCAGGGGGAGAGGCAGGACTGCTGTGCTTCGCTGGTGTCTCAGCGGCAGGGAATAAACTTTCACTGCCGGGCAGATGGTGATTTCAGTGTCCCAGCAAGGCTCTCCAGTCGTAAACAACAATCTGTCTCGTTTGTTTCTCTTTAGCAGTCTAGCTACTCTCTGGCTGGGAACAATCATGACGATCAGCGATGCCACGATGAGCAGGCGGTGTACACATGGCCAGGATACACAGGCCTCAACAGTAAATAATAGCAGAGACACAGGTAATCTAGCATTTGAACATTGACCATATAGTAATATGATTATAGTGTAAATAGGGTTAAATGCAGATGGTTAATATAGTCTGTATAAATATACTGTAATGTCAGCAAGTCTCATCAGAAAACATCAAATATTTGTATCAGTCTAGCAGCAATCCACTGTGGGTGTGACAGTCCTAAAGAGGAAGGATGTGCTCTCTGCCAGGTTAATGAAGTGTGATATGGCAGCCCAGATCTGTTGGGAGGCTCACATTTCCTCTGTGCATGACAGGGCAGAACAGTGGGGCATGTGACAAGCTGACCCTCTGCAGGCCCGATGTGCCACAGGACCCATCTGCTCAGCCTGCTGTCCTGCCCGCTGTCCACGCCACAGACCATAACCCTGTTACACACAGAGACACTGCTATGGTTAACCCTCCACCCTCCTCCACCCACATCCCCAACCACTCGTTACACACAGAGACACTGCTATGGTCAGCCCTCCACCCTCCTCCACCCACACCCCCAACCACCTGTTACACACAGAGACACTGCTATGGTCAGCCCTCCACCCTCCTCCACCCACATCCCCAACCACTCGTTACACACAGAGACACTGCTATGGTCAGCCCTCCACCATCCTCCACCCACATCCCCAACCACCCGTTCCACACAAGACACTGCTATGGTCAGCCCTCCACCGTCCTCCACCCACATCCCCAACCACTCGTTACACACAGAGACACTGCTATGGTCAACCCTCAACCTTCCACCCTCCTCCACCCACACCCCCAACCACCTGTTACACACAGAGACACTGCTATGGTCAGCCCTCCACCATCCTCCACCCACATCCCCAACCACCTGTTACACACAGAGACACTGCTATGGTCAACCCTCAACCCTCCACACTCCTCCACCCACATCCCCAACCACCCGTTACACACAGAGACACTGCTATGGTCAGCCCTCCACCCTCCTCCACCCATGTCTTATTATTACACCATCACTCTCCTCCTATACTCATCCCTCCATCTTTTCACCACCTAAAGCTGTTCTTAATGTACAGGTTGCAGATATATGGTAAATACAGGCTAATAACACCCTCAATAGCTCTAACTCCATCCAATTCATGACTGGGGTGGTGACTATTTTATCACCGATAGGTTAACTACTTCATGCGCTTAACCATGAGAGGGGATCGATATCAGTTTCAACAGGTCTCATCATATCCCAGTGCAGGAGATTGAGAATAGTATATTTGAGATTAAAGTCTTTATTCCAAAAAGTGTGTTGAAAAGAAGATACTTTTGGTCAAAGTGTCAGGATGTGAGTATACAGGGGAGAATGTGCTGGGTGCTGTTGTGTGTTTAAATGAGAATGTGCCTCACCTCCGCCCTATGGTCCCTCTATTCTCCTGTCTGTCTGTCTGTCTGTCTGTCTGTCTGTCTGTCTGTCTGTCTGTCTGTCTGTCTGTCTGTCTGTCTGTCTGTCTGTCTGTCTGCCTGCCTGCCTGCCTGCCTGTCTGTCTGCCTGTCTGTCTGTCTGTCTGTCTGTCTGTCTGTCTGTCTGTCTGTCTGTCTGCCTGCCTGCCTGCCTGCCTGCCTGCCTGCCTGCCTGTCTGTCTGTCTGTCTGTCTGTCTGTCTGTCTGTCTGTCTGTCTGTCTGTCTGCCTGCCTGTCTGTCTGTCTGTCTGTCTGTCTGTCTGTCTGTCTGTCTGCCTGTCTGTCTGCCTGCCTGCCTGCCTGCCTGCCTGCCTGTCTGTCTGTCTGTCTGTCTGTCTGTCTGTCTGTCTGTCTGTCTGGGGTTGATGGGGATGAGCTATCTGTGTGCTGATCGATTGCAAATGAGAGCCATTCAGAGGGAAAAGCACCATCTGTCCGCGGAGTGTGAGAGAGAGAGAGGGAGGGAGGGGGGAGGGAGGGAAAATCAATGAGCTGTTGGAGTCTCCTCTCAATACATGTCACAACCAGACCAATTCTAAGCGAATGGGAGGTTGTGTGCATTTACATATATGATTCTCAGATAGCAGGCGGCGCGTACCCTAGCGGTTGGGCCAGTAACCGAAAGGTCGCTGGTTTGAATACCTGAGCTGACAAAGTGACAAATCTGTCAATGTGCCCTTGAGCAAGGCACTTAACCTTGTTAAGTTGCTTCAGGGGTGCCATACCACTATGGCCGACCCTGTAAAACAACACATTTCACTGCACCTACCTGGTGTATGTGGCAATAAAACACATTTTTTGTTGTTATTTTAGGAAGCCAAATTGGTCAGGAGGTGACTCTATGTAAAGTTGTGAATTCTGGAAATTAAGTAAGCTAATGAAAAAAGACATACGCACAATTTGTTTGTGGCAGGTTGTTGGTTGAGTTGGAAGATACTATCGTTACCTTTACACTAACCCATAAATGGAGTGCAATTATTGTAACCATAAGGACAATTGGAGCATGGAGGTGTCCTCATAGAAAATTGGGAAGGGGTACCTCATATAACCATGGCAACTTTAACAGTATCAACAATCCTAGGTAGGCGGGGCTATCTATTGTTCTTTCTGAGCTAACTAAACCCTCAATATATTTGACTTTGCATCCATCTAAAAGGAGTGAGAATCCACTCTTTCTCATGTATTTGGCCAACAGGATTGACAGTCTGAAAATGCTGAAGACAAAGAGGGTTGCAAACTTGCCATCTCTTGTAAAGTAACAGATTGTCACGCCCTGACCTTAGAGAGACGTTTTATTTTTCTATTTGGTTAGATCAGGGTGTGATGTGGGGTGGGCATTCTATGTTTTGTATTTCTGTGTGTTTGGCCGAGTGTGGTTCCCAATCAGAGGCAGCTGTCTATCATTGTCTCTGATTGGGAATCATACTTAGGCAGCCTGTTTTGCCACCTTAGTTGTGGGTAGTTGTCTGTGTTAGTGGCCTGTATAGCCCTAGTCAGCGTCACGGTTGTGTTTGGTGGTTCTTGTTTTGTTGGCGACATTCTTAATAAAGGATAATGGATGCTCACCACACTGCACCTTGGTCCGGTCATATCCCTGACCACGTTCGTGACACATATGTTCCTCGGCAGTTGGAAGTTATACATTTTGGAAATTGTATGAAATTATGATCTTTCATTGTATTTGAAATATGACTTTATATTTAGACCAAACCTATAGTCTGCAAAAAAAATCCAGAGTTTTTAGAATTTCCCTTGCCGCATGGTTCTCCATGTTCACAAGCGCGCCACAATTGTTTAGAGCACTGACAGCTCACGAGACAATTACAGTGCCTTGCGAAAGTATTCGGCCCCCTTGAACTTTGCGACCTTTTGCCACATTTCAGGCTTCAAACATAAAGATATAAAACTGTATTTTTTTGTGAAGAATCAACAACAAGTGGGACACAATCATGAAGTGGAACGACATTTATTGGATATTTCAAACTTTTTTAACAAATCAAAAACTGAAAAATTGGGCGTGCAAAATTATTCAGCCCCCTTAAGTTAATACTTTGTAGCGCCACCTTTTGCTGCGATTACAGCTGTAAGTCGCTTGGGGTATGTCTCTATCAGTTTTGCACATCGAGAGACTGACATTTTTTTCCATTCCTCCTTGCAAAACAGCTCGAGCTCAGTGAGGTTGGATGGAGAGCATTTGTGAACAGCAGTTTTCAGTTCTTTCCACAGATTCTCGATTGGATTCAGGTCTGGACTTTGACTTGGCCATTCTAACACCTGGATATGTTTATTTTTGAACCATTCCATTGTAGATTTTGCTTTATGTTTTGGATCATTGTCTTGTTGGAAGACAAATCTCCGTCCCAGTCTCAGGTCTTTTGCAGACTCCATCAGGTTTTCTTCCAGAATGGTCCTGTATTTGGCTCCATCCATCTTCCCATCAATTTTAACCATCTTCCCTGTCCCTGCTGAAGAAAAGCAGGCCCAAACCATGATGCTGCCACCACCATGTTTGACAGTGGGGATGGTGTGTTCAGGGTGATGAGCTGTGTTGCTTTTACGCCAAACATAACGTTTTGCATTGTTGCCAAAAAGTTCAATTTTGGTTTCATCTGACCAGAGCACCTTCTTCCACATGTTTGGTGTGTCTCCCAGGTGGCTTGTGGCAAACTTTAAACAACACTTTTTATGGATATCTTTAAGAAATGGCTTTCTTCTTGCCACTCTTCCATAAAGGCCATATTTGTGCAATATACGACTGATTGTTGTCCTATGGACAGAGTCTCCCACCTCAGCTGTAGATCTCTGCAGTTCATCCAGAGCCTCTTGGCTGCATCTCTGATCAGTCTTCTCCTTGTATGAGCTGAAAGTTTAGAGGGACGGCCAGGTCTTGGTAGATTTGCAGTGGTCTGATACTCCTTCCATTTCAATATTATCGCTTGCACAGTGCTCCTTGGGATGTTTAAAGCTTGGGAAATCTTTTTGTATCCAAATCCGGCTTTAAACTTCTTCACAACAGTATCTCGGACCTGCCTGGTGTGTTCCTTGTTCTTCATGATGCTCTCTGCGCTTTTAACGGACCTCTGAGACTATCACAGTGCAGGTGCATTTATACGGAGACTTGATTACACACAGGTGGATTGTATTTATCATCATTAGTTATTTAGGTCAACATTGGATCATTCAGAGATCCTCACTGAACTTCTGGAGAGAGTTTGCTGCACTGAAAGTAAAGGGGCTGAATAATTTTGCACGCCCAATTTTTCAGTTTTTGATTTGTTAAAAAAGTTTGAAATATCCAATAAATGTCGTTCCACTTCATGATTGTGTCCCACTTGTTGTTGATTCTTCACAAAAAAATACAGTTTTATATCTTTATGTTTGAAGCCTGAAATTTGGCAAAAGGTCGCAAAGTTCAAGGGGGCCGAATACTTTCGCAAGGCACTGTATGTAGGCCTACAGCTGAGTAGGCCTAGCTATAGTTTCAGCATGTTTCAAACTTCCATGTGAACATGCAGGTCCGGCTATAAGCATAGGCGACAAAAGCGACTCCTTCATTTTTTATATCTATATTTTTGGTGTGTGTGTGTGGGGGGACAAAGTCGGTTTTCAAAGTACTGTTGAACGTTAAAATATTAGAAAACACAAGTTTTTCTCTTGTTATGTCAATAACTGACAGTTACACATGTCACCTACATTTTTTTAGATTGGTCAATTTGTCTAGCCAGCTATCTCATCTTGAAGTAATCATGTTCAAATTACTGACAGGGCATGCAGGGCACGTGACAGAGGCCCTGACCTCCAGGGGGAACCCCAATGATTGTGTTAGTCACTCACTCAGATATCATATTAACATGGCAAAATGTTAAAAATGGAAGAACATTTCCTGTGAAAATGCAAAAGTTTCTCTCCAGCCAGGGCACAATGAGTAGAATTGCATGATTGATCAAATTAAAAAACCTTCTCTCCACCCCATGCATGGTATAATGTGTAGAATTGACGCAAACTTGCTTTAAAACAGCAACATTTCCTCTATGCCTTTAGGGTCCCCAAAAGGCTAGGGAAAAATGTCCTGTCAATATGAAAATGGCAACTCCAACTCTGTTTCTGAATTCCTTGTTCCTCAGTTTGTCCTGCCGCACTCTCATGGCAGCTCTCAAGGCAGCTCTCATGGCCAGACACGCATCATCCACAAGGTCTATGACGAGGACTACTACACCCACATGATGGAGGAGTGCTATCAGCTCTGGTCTCAGCTGGAGAAAGAGGACAATGTCAAGCTGTACAGGTGATTGGCATAAGCAAAGTATATGGTCTGTCTCAGTAGGGGGAATCAGCGTTAATGGAACATTGTAAAAACGTTATACCAGAACACTAAGATTTGTCGCATTCAATGTGTCTCACCAGTGTTCAAGCAGCAACTCAATCTATGTGAGCTATAGATGGATGACTTTCTCATTACCTCACACGTCACTGAGTCACCCCAGACAGCTCCCTGCCTGCCTTTGAATGTGAAACAGGGATTTTTCAGCTCAATAAACCCCAATTCTCATTCCCAGAGCGAGGAGGGTTTGTTCTTGTAAATACTACAGCAGGATCAAAGTTAAAGCCAGACAGTCAGAGACTTCAACCTCTGCCTCCCCATCTAAAGCTTCCCTGAACCATTGTCTTAGTTTGAAACCCCTTTTGGTTGTCAGTATCAGTCAGCTGCGTAACACATTGATCATTATACTGTTAGATGACTGATGAATCAATCACCAGTCTCCTACCCCACACAGTACGAAGCTCTCTCCCTTGGAGCAGCCGTCCCTGGCAGATGACTGATCGATCCCCAAACTAAGGCCACCTGTGCCCTTGGGCTGGCAAAAACTGCAGCACAATGAGAAATGTTGATGCTATGGCTGCGTGAATCTTTCTGAGCAATGCTTTACGCCTCTGTTGTTTCTCAGCCCTGGGGATAGACTTTGAGATGGGTTGGGCGATAACCAAAAGCCCTTTGGCTACAGGCTATTCTGTGTAGCGCTATGGCCAAGCACATACATTGCAACCAGAAAACCAGCGTCACTCAGTCATCACACAGCGTGACATGGGTGGCATGGAAACATGCATCAGGTTTAAGACCTTACATGCACTCACGCTCGCACACACACAAACACACATCAACGCACATACACACAATGGGGAGCGAGACACACTCGTAAAATGTTCTGATGAATGGGTAAGGCCGTTAGCAGGTGTTGCCCCATGCGTCATGTCCGTTGACAAATGTTGGAGCAGCCTTTAGAAAGCACTGTACTCATAGGGCAGGCCATCCATCAACCATACTGCTTCATTAGGGCACCCTGTGTTTCAACTTTCACTCTGAGACCCTATCATTTTAGAACATGTATTATTCTCAGTGTACTCTGTTTACAAACGGTTGTTTCTTCAGATTGCTTCCATTAGATTAGATTGTAAAAGGCCATCTGTGACCTTATTGACAGTATACTTACAAATCAAATCAAAACCAAATCAAACTTTATTTGTCAAATGCCGAATACGACAAGTGTAGATCTTACCGTGAAACGCTTACTTACAAGCCCTTATTAATATAAATATAAATACTCCGGTGGCCATGAATGGAATACATGAATGGAATACATTAAAGGAATACTTGAATGCAATACTTGAATGGAATACTTGAATGGAATACTTGAATGGAATACTTGCATGGCAGTGGAGGCTGCTGAGGGGAGCACAGTTCATAAGAATGACCGGAATGGAGCAAATGGAATGGCATCAAACATATAGATTTTATTAGTCACCATCCACCCATTCTGCTCCAGCTGTTACCACGAGCCTGTCCTTAAGGTGCCACCAACCTCCTGTAATGTGTGGCAAGCTGTTGATTGATTGACAAGGCTTTCTGTATGTTGCAGATGTTAAGGTTCAAACCCAGTCATCACATTTCTAAGTGATTTGAACCTGAATCTTCTATGTCTGAATTCACAGGAGGTTGGTTGCACCTTAACTGGGGGGGACGGGCTCACAGTAATGATTGGTTATTCATCATGTGAGCATGGATCTCTGAACCCACATGATTTTAACTTAGGGCTAGATTAAATCCATATCGTGTAAGATCCGCGTTATAGTGCAATTGAAATGTAAAGGTATGTTCTGGTTGAGCCAACATATGCAGCGTATACCGTGAATGCAGTCTCCGTAAACGTGGAAACATTGCTTTTAAATTTTAATTGCGCTATTGTGCGGATCTTCCGTGATACAGATTGAATCCAGGCCTTAGTTTATCTTTATTTCCACAAATGAAATGAAACCAGTACAGGTAAGATGCTGTATGCTGACCGCACACTGAAACCAGTACAGGTAAGATGCTGTATGCTGACCGCACACTGAAACCAGTACAGGTAAGATGCTGTATGCTGACCACACACTGAAACCGGTACAGGTAAGATGCTGTATGCTGACCACACACTGAAACCGGTACAGGTAAGATGCTGTATGCTGACCACACACTGAAACCAGTACAGGTAAGATGCTGTATGCTGACCACACACTGAAACCGGTACAGGTAAGATGCTGTATGCTGACCGCACACTGAAACCAGTACAGGTAAGATGCTGTATGCTGACCGCACACTGAAACCAGTACAGGTAAGATGCTGTATGCTGACCACACACTGAAACCAGTACAGGTAAGATGCTGTATGCTGACCACACACTGAAACCGGTACAGGTAAGATGCTGTATGCTGACCACACACTGAAACCGGTACAGGTAAGATGCTGTATGCTGACCACACACTGAAACCAGTACAGGTAAGATGCTGTATGCTGACCACACACTGAAACCGGTACAGGTAAGATGCTGTATGCTGACCGCACACTGAAACCAGTACAGGTAAGATGCTGTATGCTGACCGCACACTGAAACCAGTACAGGTAAGATGCTGTATGCTGACCACACACTGAAACCAGTACAGGTAAGATGCTGTATGCTGACCACACACTGAAACCGGTACAGGTAAGATGCTGTATGCTGACCACACACTGAAACCGGTACAGGTAAGATGCTGTATGCTGACCACACACTGAAACCAGTACAGGTAAGATGCTGTATGCTGACCACACACTGAAACCGGTACAGGTAAGATGCTGTATGCTGACCGCACACTGAAACCAGTACAGGTAAGATGCTGTATGCTGACCGCACACTGAAACCAGTACAGGTAAGATGCTGTATGCTGACCGCACACTGAAACAGTACAGGTAAGATGCTGTATGCTGACCACACACTGAAACCAGTACAGGTAAGATGCTGTATGCTGACCGCACACTGAAAACAGTACAGGTAAGATGCTGTATGCTGACCGCACACTGAAACCAGTACAGGTAAGATGCTGTATGCTGGCCGCACACTGAAACCAGTACAGGTAAGATGCTGTATGCTGACCGCACACTGAAACCAGTACAGGTAAGATGCTGTATGCTGACCGCACACTGAAACCGGTACAGGTAAGATGCTGTACGCTGACCGCACACTCAAAACGGTACAGGTAAGATGCTGTACACTGACCGCACACTGAAACCGGTACAGGTAAGATGCTGTACGCTGACCACACACTGAAACCGGTAAAGGTAAGATGCTGTATGCTGACCGCACACTGAAACTGGTACAGGTAAGATGCTGTATGCTGACCGCACACTCAAAACGGTACAGGTAAGATGCTGTACGCTGACCGCACACTGAAACCGGTACAGGTAAGATGCTGTATGCTGACCGCACACTGAAACCGGTACAGGTAAGATGCTGTATGTTGACCGCACACTGAAACTGGTACAGGTAAGATGCTGTACGCTGACCGCACACTCAAAACGGTACAGGTAAGATGCTGTACGCTGACCACACACTGAAACCGGTACAGGTAAGATGCTGTATGCTGACCGCACACTGAAACCGGTACAGGTAAGATGCTGTATGCTGACCGCACACTGAAACCGGTACAGGTAAGATGATGTACGCTGACCGCACACTGAAACCAGTACAGGTAAGATGCTGTATGCTGACCGCACACTCAAAACGGTACAGGTAAGATGCTGTACACTGACCGCACACTCAAAACGGTACAGGTAAGATGCTGTATGCTGACCACACACTCAAAACGGTACAGGTAAGATGCTGTATGCTGACCGCACACTCAAACCAGTACAGGTAAGATGCTGTATGCTGACCGCACACTCAAAACGGTACAGGTAAGATGCTGTACACTGACCGCACACTCAAAACGGTACAGGTAAGATGCTGTATGCTGACCACACACTCAAAACGGTACAGGTAAGATGCTGTATGCTGACCGCACACTCAAAACGGTACAGGTAAGATGCTGTATGCTGACCATACACTGAAACTGGTACAGGTAAGATGCTGTATGCTGACCATACACTGAAACTGGTACAGGTAAAAATGACAAACAGTTTGGCATGTATTTCTTACAAATCTCTAAAAGGCATTCTGGATTATGTTTGCAACCTAGAAGAGGTCCTTATTACTAGATTCTGTTAATTGATTGGCCTTGCACATTTAACCCACATTGTCTCAGTGCTGCTTCTAGGGTGTGATAAGACCTCCATAAAGTACAGCTCTCCCTTTACTTTAGTGCTGTTCTCTTAATCCTCTACATTACCCCAATGAGTGTCAGACTCTGTAATGATCATTCATTAGTGTTTATCAGCAGCTAGGTAATTAGCCATTATGTACTGACCACTAATTAGGAAATACTTGATGGCTTGTACACACAATTTGGGAATACTGTATATGGCGTCAGGGAGACAAATAAACAAAGAACATATGAACTGAACAATGACATGTAGCTCTCATATACCATATTTAATTCATATGCCTCGGTACACATACTACCATGAGAAAAGTAGTATTTTTCAACAATGATAACAACCTACTCAGGAATTGTTTATAGCATTGAATTGAGTTTATTCAGACATTGGCAAGGAGAAACAAAGCACGGGAGAGAAACAGCCTGAAAACACCATCTGAAACACTTTGTTATTTTACTGCTGCCTCGGAACAATTATCCTGTCTTGTATTGATTGAACAGATTTGTCCTCTCTTTTGTGCCGATCAAGCATAAAGTATACATTACAGCTTGTCATTAGTCGTGATAATAGATGTTTCTACAGCCGCCAAGATTACCACCATGCATTCTCATTCTGTCTGAATGTCTAGTTTCATAACATCCTATCATTCTGTCTCACAATCTGCCAGCATCAATCATTTTCTCCTTGATGTTTTGTGAAGGGGCGGTCTGTGTCTTTGAGAGTTTGCACATGTGCATAACCTTGAGTGTTTTTCCAATATACGTGTGTTAACTGTGTGATTATGAACAAACTACTCTCACAAGCCAAGGTTTCTTATATCTCAGTCATGTTAATACCTCTAACTGGACTTCCAGCATCAACAGTAGTTCTGGGAAAGATTGGTGTAGATGTCCAGCTTGGCTCTGTCAGACCCAGCTGTTACCATGCGGAGACAGACAGACTACCCTTCTCTGACTGTATCATTCTGGGCCTCCTTGACCTTGTACCTTTGTACACAGAGACTTCTAGACAACTCCACCATTCTGCACAATAACTCACCTGTCACAATGCCTTGGATGCTTATATATACTGTAAACTTCACTTACACTTTTGTGTATTTATATGTTACCTGATTGATACTATTCCAATTTAGTTACAAAGGTTCCTCTGTGTCAGTTTGGTCTCATTCGTTTTGAACACACCTTGCGTACCTCACACTATAGTAACCGTTCTCTTTCTCCATCACCAGGGACAGTTCCAAAAACTGCGGGGCGTGATTAAGAATGGACAGAAGGTGATTGACATCACACCGGGCTCTGTGGTAACGGTGACGACAGTCAGCGGGGTATACATAGCTATGAGCTTGGTGATCACAGCTGGACCCTGCTGTCCCACACAGGCCTTCAGCTAACACTGCAGGAAGGCTACTCACTGTAGAACCAGTCAACTCACTACCTCTAACATGAGCTCACACTCTAAGGCACTCCAGTGGAATGCAGTCCACTACTGTCACACCAGGCATGCTATGATACGCTCCATATCTTTGATATGGTCAAACCGCACTGTCACACATGTTATGCACTGAAACACAAATAGACAGTATGGCACTTGCAATCAAGCTTTACGCGCATGTATTTGACAACACAGGATTTAAGAAAGGATTTAAAGCAGAAAGGATTTAAAGCTCTATTCCAGAGTTCAGCATGCAACCATAAAAGCCATACCCCATCACATCATTAATGTCAGTAGATAATGGCAACATTTTGTCCAACCTCAGGTCGAAAACAAGTCCAATCTCCCTAAATATAGCCTCCCTCCCCCAGGTTATAAGCAGGGGGGGATGACTCGCCATAGCTCTGGTTGTTTCACAGCAAACCAAGAGGGAGAGTCTGCAGCCCTGTGATGGAACACTCTGTCTACTATGATGGATAAACAAAACAACCATTCCCATCTTTTACACAGGGTGCTACGGAGGGATCGAGCCAAGCAATCTCAGAATATGTCACCCACCCAAAAGAAAAGCTGATGAAATACTGGGCGTTATTTAAGTCGAGAATTGGAGTTTGTATTGAAATTGCATTATTTAGGATAGCGAGACGGGCCCGTGGAAGCCATGCCTGAGTGAGCACATAGAGAAAGTATGAGGTATACTGCTCTCTCTCTCTCTCTCTCTACTGAATTTTGATGGTCCCCAGAATGAGATGGCTGCCTGTAACTTCATTAAACTGAAAGCTAGCATACATTGTATCCTTATTACCAAGTGCTGGGAAGATGTGATTTGTATGAGTGTGTACGCATTGGATTAGATACAACGATGGTAATGGGTAACTAGAGGGAGGTGAGGTGGACGGGGGAGGGAAACATCTTCCCAAGTGTAAAGATCTTCTTTAATTAAATCCCTGCACCCATCTGTCTGTCTGTCTGTCTGTCTGTCTGTCTGTCTGTCTGTCTGTCTGTCTGTCTGTCTGTCTGTCTGTCTGTCTGTCTGTCTGCCTGCCTGTTGCTCCTGTCGTGACGTTGTATTGGTTAATGTGACGACTGTTGCTCATAGAATAATTACAAGTTTCTAATTACGTGATTACAGTTTTTCTCAGTCGCTTTGGTGCATTTCTTAGATCAAAAGTGCAATTCTTGATACTACTTGTACAAATTCCAAATCATCTAGTCACTTGTGCACATCATTAAAGCAATTTCTTATTCCTTTGAACAAATTGCAATTGATAATGTACAAGTGTCAGCTTTTTTCCACATTATCAATTGCTCATGTCATGTTGATCAAAATATAGTAGATGGTTCTCTGTTGAATAGTCTTACCCCTCAAAACATCTAGGCATTAGTTCCTTGCATAAGCCATTACATGCACAATTGTTGAACTATTTGTCATAAACTGTCAAGCATAATTTTACACATTTCTATTAGACCTTTTGTACAAAAACGTGAATTGATGAATAGTGCAGGTGAAATTGACCCTCACTCATGAAGGAATGTAAAGTGTTAGTTCAACCAACAATCAACCAGTTGTCTAAATTGCTCAAAGGTGCATCTCATGAAGAATCAATTGGCAAGCATATATAGACAGACCACAACACAGAGTAGTAATTTTCCAATAATGGATGGACCAGGAAACGAACAGGGTCAACAGCCAAGAGGAGGAAGAAGAGGAGCAAGGATGCGTGGTGGAAGGCAAAACAGAGGAAGAGGCAGAAGAGGACATAGGCACATATCTGATGACAGAAGGGCCACTATTGTAGACCATGTTGTCAATCATGGCCTTACAATGGCTGAGGCGGGTCGAAGGGTGCAGCTGAATATTGGGAGATCAACCGTGTCCTCAATAGTTCAAACGTTTCGAAGAGAGAACAGGTCTGTCCACCAATGTACAGTGCACTGTTACTGTATATAAGCAGTATACTGTATACTTCCTACAATGCTTCATATTACAGTAGTCCACTTGTATTTCACAGCATACAGAGATATACTCTATACAGATACATACTGCACCTTACATGCACCCACCTGCATGTTTTACAGTAAAATGTGTGTTCGCATAGTTTTTGTCTATGTGAAAGTGTGCGATGCATCCCTGCATTTTTCCCCACATAGGACTGCAAGATTACCTCAAACCGGTGGCAGAGGACGCCTTTTCACACCTCAACAGGAGGAGGCTATTTGCACCATGGTCCGAGCAAACAATGCCATGAGACTCAGGGAAATACAAAGGACCATTATAGAAGACAACGATGTCTTTGAAAACATCCATACGGTTAGCATCTCAACCATCGACAGGGTGCTGCATAGAAACCAGATGAGTATGAAACAGCTGTACCGTGTACCATTCCAAAGGAATTGAGGACAGAGTTAAGGAGCTACGGTACCAGTATGTACAGGTAAAACATATATCTATGTAACTACTTTACAGCAACATTTTATAGTGATACATAGTACAGTAAGCATAAACTGCACACATTTACATTGCTGTGGAAGGAACATGCAATATATGTACATTTTATGTCACTCTTCCTTACCAAAACAAATTCAACTGTGTGTTCTGGGATATAGCGTATAATGGAGTTGGAATCAAGTGAACCCTCTCACAACTTTGTATACGTGGATGAGGCTGGCTTCAACCTGACCAAATGCAGAAGGCGGGGTCGGAATATCATCGGTCACAGAGCTACTGTGGATTTGCCAGGCCAACGGGGAGGAAATATCACCATGTGTGCTGCTATTTCGGAGCATGGTGTCCTAACCCATATCCCCCTTATAGGGCCATACAACACCCAGCATCTACTCAACTTTTTAGAGACTCTCTACAGGGCTCTGTTTAGAGAGGATTTGCCAAAGTATGTGGTCATTTGTGATAATGTGAGTTTCCATCGATCAAACATCATAAGGCAATGGTTTGTGACCCACCCGAGGATGCTCATAGAATTCCTCCCACCTTATTCACCATTCCTTAACCCAATTGAGGAGTTATTTTCAGCATGGAGGTGGAAGGTGTACGATCGTCAGCCACACACACAGATGACCCTGCTGGCTGCAATTGATGCAGCATGTGAGGACATCACAGTAGACGCCTGCAGAGGATGGATAAGGCATTCAAAAAGATTCTTTCCACGTTGCATTGGAAGGGAAAATATCCGGTGTGATGTGGATGAGAATATGTGGGCCGACAGACAGGAACGTCTGGATGTGTAGAGACAGCACAACAGTGCTGCGGGCAAAGTTGTGCCTTAGGGGTGGTTTCCTGTGTTTCTTTCTAATTAAGTTTTTTTCCTTTGTGCCCCTTGGGTTGTCCAGTATCTTTCAATCAATAACCCACATACAGTAATATGTAAATAGTACTGTTGAAATTGATATATGCCATAGAAGTGCAGTCTTGTGCATTTTCAATACAGTAACGGTCATCCAAACTGTAGCCTACATCAGGTAATATTGTCAAAGTACACAGTTACATTGACAACATGCCTAAACATTTTGACGACCTTGTTCGTGAACAATGACTCAATGACTTATCATTCTGATGACACTGACATGATCATTGGCATGAGTATTTACTTTTGAGAGATGTACTAAGGATTTTTAGTGACTGACTAGCTTTAGAAACATATCTATTGTATATTGCAGTATGTACAAATTGTTCTGAGAAATGCACTTATTATTTTGCACATGTTAGGGATGATGTGAAAAATGCACCAAAGCGACTGAGAAAAACTGTAACTGAATCAAGCAATTATTAACTCATTAACCTGGGGCACCATGGGAAAACTAGTTTTTATTGAGTTTCTATTTCCCAAATTAACTCAAAGAATATCAGAATATCGATTTTACAACAGCCGCTAATTAACCAGTTGCCTCTCTCAGTCTCATAATCTGAACGTCGTATAGCCCTTGAATCTGCACGGACCCTGGTCCCACTAATGAATTCGTACCACACCAATCTTAATTTAATATTTATTTACTAAAAAGCTAAAATGATGATAAAATATATACATAGACAAAAGACATTATAGGATATTGATTAGAACTTAGTATAACGGGCCAACACACTATGGCGCGTGTTACCCACAATGGGAATTTCAAAAGAGAGAGAAAAAGAAGTACACAAGAGAAATATACATTTGGGTGAATTTGTCAGCTATTATATTCTAACCCTAGCCTTGCCTCAAACTGCCGCTCTTATGGGTCAGAATATAATGATGTAATTACGTGGGGGATGATCTCTGAGGATTCTCTGCGTGGACCGTTCCGCTGTTCGATGACGCACTTCTCCTGCGCACCTCGTTGCTCGTCCTCCCGGTGTCCGTGTCCCTTTTGGCTTAGGAGTCTGTTCCCTCCCCCTTTTCTCTGGAAGGGGTCTTCTGAGGACAGACAGCTCTGTAGCTCAGAGCTCACAGCATAGGAATGAAACCCTTTAGATACCACTATTCGATGGGTGATGGAGGCTAGGTGGTTTGACTTGAATTCACCCGCTTAGACACAGCTACTCATCCGTAGCTTGGGTAGAAAAGGATTTCTTTGTCCTCAAACTTGCGTTGTGTTCTGGGTTGGTTGACTTTTTCAGACCCTGCTGCAGCTGGGGTCACGTAGTCATATTTTAAAATCTATACTAACAGGTTTTATACCCTTGGGTCAGAAGTGGGTGTAGCCGCCTTTAGGGCAATTCTCTGGGCGTACCAAGTTAATGAGACAAGGGCTAGATTTTTCTCAAATCCCATTTTAGACAACTAACTTAACATTTCATCTTCCCCAAAACATTCCCTTTGATTTGGACATTTTCCACACAACGTACAATGTATAAACATCACACATATACTAGGAAAACCCTTCATGTTACAATGTTTTCGTAATAACGTCATCTATTAACCTTTAATAACAAAACAAAAATGACATACATTCTCATATTCCATCTATCGTCATGACCACCACTGTGGCTGACGGAAACCATTGTTCCAAAGTCCCTTTATTTCATGTTTAATGATCTGAGGATGGTTCTCCATAGTAACAGGACAAAAGGAATTTTTCTGTGGCCTGAGATTTACCAGAGATTTACCAGGGCCGTGAGGGGCCATAAAACCCCCCACATCATCAGAGCCCTAGATCTCTCCTCCTCTGTTGGGGTTGAGAGATAATCTGTAGGGTTGTGGTCTCCTGTAACCTGACCTGATCAAGACAGACCTGCAGCAACATTGTATGCCTCCAGAGTTCTCCAACACTTCCGGATACATGATCACAGCAGAATTCTGACTGTGTTGCGCTTCCATTTTCTATTCCATCTCTATTTTGAGCATGATGGCGAGCCAACAGGAGTTGGGAGAGTAATAGCAGCACACGCATGCAAAGGAGATGGACAGATGGCTGTGCCATATCACATTATTCACTCTGTGGTGTAGTCAACAGTGCTTTGTAACCCATGTACTGTAGATAGATGGCTGATGCTCAGGTCAGGCTAAAGCATTTTATTTACCTTTCAAAAGAAAATGTTGCCACACTTAATTACCTTTCAAAATAACACTTCATAAAACATTGCATTTACATGACATAGGCGTTATACTATTCTGCATACAGTCGATGTTCCTGCTAAGGGCAATCAGCCTAAGTTCAATACAGTTTTTTTTACATAAAAGGTCAGTTGATGTTGTTTTGATACCACACGGCCCTGAGACGGACCTTGACAAGAGGAACAGACAGACGGACCTTGACAAGAGGAACAGACAGACGGACCTATTAATACTCTCAGGGCTGCATGTACCCAGTGAGTATTAATACTCTCAGAACCGCATGTGCACAATGAGTATTAATACTATCAGAGCTGCATGTGCAATGTGAGTATTAATACTCCCAGAGCTACATGTACACAGTGAGTATTAACAGTCGTAGAGCTACATGTACACAGCGAGTATTAATACTCTCAGAGCTGCGTGTACACAGTGAGTATTAACAGCCATATAGCTGCATGTACACAGTGAGTATTAACAATACTCTCAGAGCTGCATGTACACAGTGAGTATTAACAGTCGTAGAGCTACATGTACACCGTGAGTATTAATAATACTCTCAGAGCTGCGTGTACACAGTGAGTATTAACAGCCATATAGCTGCATGTACACAGTGAGTATTAACAGTCGTAGAGCTACATGTACACCGTGAGTATTAACAGTCGTAGAGCTACATGTACACAGTGAGTATTAACAGTCGTAGAGCTACATGTACACAGTGAGTATTAACAGCCATATAGCTGCATGTACACAGTGAGTATTAATACTCTCAGAGCTGCATGTACACAGTGAGTATTAATACTCTCAGAGCTGCGTGTACACAGTGAGTATTAACAGCCATATAGCTGCATGTACACAGTGAGTATTAATACTCTCAGAGCTGCATGTACACAGTGAGTATTAATACTCTCAGAGCTGCATGTACACAGTGAGTATTAACAGTCTTCGATCTGCATGTACACCGTGAGTATTAATACTCTCAGAGCTGCATGTACACCGTGAGTATTAACAGTCTTAGAGCTGCATGTACACAGTGAGTATTAACAGTCTTAGAGCTGCACGTACGCAGTGAGTTTTAATACTCTCAGGGCTGGATGTACACAGTGAGTTTTAATACTCTCAGGGCTGCATGTACACAGTGAGTTTTAATACTCTCATGGCTGGATGTACACAGTGTGTATTAACAGTCTTCGATCTGCATGTACACCGTGAGTATTAATACTCTCAGAGCTGCATGTACACAGTGAGTATTAATACTCTCAGAGCTGCATGTACACAGTGAGTATTAATACTCTCAGAGCTGCATGTACACAGTGAGTATTAACAGTCTTAGAGCTGCACGTACACAATGAGTTTTAATACTCTCAGGGCTGCATGTACACAGTGTGTATTAATACTCTCAGGGCTGCATGTATACAATGTTAACATGTTAACATCTCTGCTGCTTACTGTATCACAGTAGTGGCCATATTAAATTGACCCACAATGGCAATTTACTCTGAATCGGTGTACAATCAGTGTACCATCATCCTTTCAGTTAGACTTTTTTTTTTAAATGATAAATAATTAAGCCTATTTTAATATTTGATCTTCCCACTATGGCAAGGTATAGAATAGAAACATGATTAAGGTTGAAAATGCAGAGAGAGAACCATTGTCCTGTTTGCCATGCCAATCACATCACATGCTGCATGACTGCATTACCTTTGGGATTCAAACTCTAATGGAAAACATCACAGACACTGAATATGATTGGAAACCACATGTCATTCCTGCGCCGTAGTCAGAGTAGCCTACTGCATGGAGAATTATTAAAGCACTGTAGAGGAGAGTGGGAGAAGTTGAGACACTTTTTATATTCAGCATCACTCCACCAAGGGAAATATAGGAGTCTTTGTAACAAAGATATCTACATATATTTCAGGATGTTGTGTATCCCTGTAAATTCATGTAAACATTACAGTTTTGAAAACATAGCTTGTCCAAAAAAAGTGGTCTCTTGGCAGAACAAGCTGAGCCGTGGGACAGGGTAAATTAAGCCAACTACACATTTCTGTACTGAATGAAATATTACCACACATTTTTAAAACCATGTCTATCTTTATTTCTCAAACACAATTCAACACAATCACAATCACTTTTAGTGTTTTAATCATTTTAAGTATATTTTAACACAGGCTTAACACCTAACAAATACTTTGTACTTTTTACATAGGCCAAGCCCTGTTGTTACCTCATATCCCAGTGATAATGCCTTGCATTAAGCCTGGGAAGAAAACGCTTCAATTTGCTCAGCTTGCCATTGGCTCAACCATTGGTTCAACTTACCCCAAGGTAAACATGTTGACTATATTAGCACACGCAGCTTCAAGGATGCACTATCTTGCTAGGTTTAGGACCTCATATTGAAGCTTATTGAGACCCAAACTGATATATAGAACAATCTTAATTTTGTGTATGTGGATGAGCAAAGCCCAAAGAGTTTGGCTTTAAAAAAAGAAATCACCACAGAGACCAGGCACACACTCAGGTCCAGAGTGGTGCTGAACATCACAGAGCCCTCTGAACCTACTTCAACACCATGTGCTGTAGTTGTGTCTTAGAGTGCGATCTTACACGGGACAAGTCAGACAACTTTTAATTAGACAGTCTTTGAAGCCGGCTGTGAAGAGTTGAGCTTTGAGTCCAGACCTGTTTTATTCACTAATTAACGTCTTTGTGGTGCCCTCAGGCGCCAGCGGCCCTCTCTGTCAGCTGTCTGCCTGTCTGTCTGTCTGTCTGTCTGTCTGTCTGTCTGTCAGAGAGAGAGAGAGAGAGAGAGAGAGAGAGAGAGAGAGAGAGAGAGAGAGAGGGGTCCTGTCTTCTCCCTGTCCCAAAGGGCCGACGCCTGGGTCCTCCTGGCTCCTGTTCCATCTGCTCGGATAGCCGCCTCCTACAGTATTTATGTGTGTACTTCATTTCCACTTGTAATAGATGCTAAAGGACCTGGCTGGCACACAGTGCAGTTGTCTGGTGAGAGAGAGAGAGTGCTACTCTATAACAGGAAGGATTAACTCCATTTGAGAAGCCACATAATCAATACAGGGGAAAGTATGAATTGAAGTGGTTTGCTTCTGAACCCATTGGTCCCTTGGTGGTGGAATCTGGAAAAGTAACCATAATAGGATGATTGTTCATCACGGTCTATTAACCTGTTCCACTTGCATGTATCATATCATCAGTGTTTTAACATGTGTTCTAGTAAAGACTGTGCAGCACTGTGCTGTGTTCAGTCAGGGCACAGGGATAATCGCAATACTACAAAAAACTTGCATCTCTTCTGCCACCTCCCCCTCCTTCTCCACTTGAGGTATCAAAAGCCATGGGCACAAGTCCTGGGGGTTGCCATGGTTACAAAGGCGCCCAGTGGGTTTGGGCATACCATCGAGGGCCCCTCACCTCTTCCAACAAAAAACGAATATCAGAGTGGCATACAGTTTGTTCGCTATAGCCCCGGACGCACAGTGCTGAGGCTTTTATGACTTCAAAGCTCGGGAGCTCTGAGACCTTTATCAGGCAGAGAGAAAACTAAAGCAAGGCATTCTTAAGCCCGGTTGACATTCAGAGTTTTCCTCCCTCCCTCAGACCCATAGCAACAAGAATAATTCACCTCTCCTGACTACAGTGTCTGTTTCCTCATCTCACCCATAGGCTGACAGCTGACGGCACGCTCATCGCTGAAAGGAGGGAAAAATCTCCTTAATTTTGCTCTTGCTTGAGCCCACTTAAATGAATAGACGCCCTGTTATGGTCAGAGCAATAGCTTCTGTCCTCTTTAATGTGCTCCGTCATGCAGGGCTCAAACAGGCTGCCTGACTCAGACAATGGGCCAGAAACACACAGGCTATTTATAGAGGCCCATTGTGGTGTGCCACAAGGTGCAGGTTATATATTTCAGTACATTATAGACTCTAGGCCAACCTGAAATTACACCCGTTGCCATATTTAGTGCACTATTTCCCCCCTTTATAGTGCCTAAATAAAGCCTTGATAGTGCCTATATAAAGCCTTTATAGTGTCTAAATAAATCCTTTATAGTGCCTATATAAAGCCTTTATAGTGCCTATATAAATCCTTTATAGTGCCTATATAAATCCTTTATAGTGCCTAAATAAAGCCTTGACAGTGCCTATATAAATCCTTTATAGTGCCTATATAAATCCTTTATAGTGCCTATATAAAGCCTTTATAGTGCCTAAATAAATCCTTTATAGTGCCTATATAAAGCCTTTATAGTGCCTATACAAATCCTTTATAGTGCCTATATAAAGCCTTTATAGTGCCTATATAAAGCCTTTATAGTGCCTATATAAATCCTTTATAGTGCCTATATAAATCCTTTATAGTGCCTATATAAATCCTTTATAGTGCCTATATAAAGCCTTTATAGTGCCTAAATAAAGCCTTTATAGTGCATATATAAATCCTTTATAATGCCTATATAAAGCCTTTATAGTGCCTATATAAATCCTTTATAGTGCCTATATAAATCCTTTATAGTGCCTATATAAAGCCTTTATAGTGGCTATATAAAGCCTATAGGGTGATTGAGGACCTACCTGCCTCACTCACTGTGATTGGTTCTCCCCCCAGGTCACAGATTTAAGTTTGGCCCAATCGTTGGCAAGCTGCTGTGTGAACTGAGTCATGGGAGAAGTGCCCTCCTATGACCTCTCCCACTTCAGAATCAGACTCTTCCAAGCCCACTCCAAGTCAGCACTGTAGGATCGGGTTCGCTGGCTATAGCAACGAAGATTTCAATGCACCAAACAGCACAAAGAATAACTGAAAGATAGCAGTGGTCTTAACCATTTTCATACCAGTGTGGCTGAATACAACACAAACAATGGCCGCTGGCAAATAAAGACTAGCTTTTCTAGATAATCATTGAGAAATCATACTCTCATAGCCTCTACTTAGACCTGGGACCCATTCTGCATCATTTCAAACCAGACCAATAATAACAATATTAATAATATTTTATTACATTTGTAAAGCACTTTTAATTATACAAGAATAATCTCAAAGTGCACAAAATAAAATATAAAATAACAAAACAAACATCCATTATCTAACCACATCATGAAAGCAACAATCAAAGTCTAAGAGGAAGGCCATAATGGGAGGCCAGCTGATAGAGGTGAGTCTAAAGTCCAACTATAACATTGTTGTAAGACTGTAAACGCGTTAATCTGTGACAAATGGTCTTAAACTTAAAATACGTCACCCTTATTGGCTTGTATGATTTTATGCATCACTACCTCCTCCCTTCTCACTCTCCCAAATGAGGGCTTTTTCAAGCGAAGCACATAGTTAAAAAGACATCAGCCGTGGAACCATTTGTCTTTGCGCAGTGCATGTGCAGTGTGTGTGCAGTGTGTGTGCAGTGTGTGTGCAGTGTGCAGCCTTCAGTGGCTCGTGTGTGCCTCTTGCCTGTACCTATTTTCCCATGTAAACATTTGAATCACTAACCAGCCAGCCTGTTACAATGGTTGCCAACCACTGCCTTCAGCGGGAATAAGAAAATGGCATAGCGAGACGCAGAGAGATCAGCGCACCACTCAGTCTCTTGGCTCTAAGTGACTTTGAATTGATAGAAAATTAGGAGACCATTAAACATGCAAACGCAAATATTCACCCAGCAATATTCAGGGGGAAAGGACACACTGGATCATCTATTTCCAAACATGTATGTATGGGATACGCTTTTAAGAAGAAGAGTAACGTTTGAAAGTAGTGCCCTTTTTCTGCTTCTCTATCCAGCTTCATGGTTCTGGGTGCTAGCGCCTTTTTTTTGTCACAAATACAAGTTCATGTAATTTGGTTGAACTATCCCTTTAAGCACTTGTCAAATGATAATGATGGTCTGTCAGTGGGCATTTAGACTTTAACCTCAGGTAATCAGACATAGGCCATGTTATAGTATAGGCAGAGAAACCTGTGCTGACAGGAAAGGGGGGCTGGTGGTTCTGGAATGAATGTAGCCTGAGAGGACAAGCCACCATGAGGAACCATAAGCTCACCCTTGTTGCTGCCAATACAACATGGAGAAACAGGGAGAAATGTAGCTCAGAGAATGACAGGAAACTTACACTGATAGCAGCTTTTTCCACATCACCACACTGCTAGAAGGCGGTAACACAGACAGATAAACAAGAAATGTTTAAAAATGATCTCCTCTCAGGAGGGTTATTTGTCCTATCTGTCAGGTAGGTTCAGAGGTTAAGAATGGTGCTCCTATCAGATAGAACACCTGCCATGAATCTGAAAAGATGTGCTTAAGGGTCTTAAGGTTTTCATCTCTGATTTGCATATTCAAATATTTTTCTACCACTGCTTCAATGCCAATAGAGCGATGGCTGATCTATTTCACCAATCAGAGCTCTGTCAGCTTCCATGTAAGATAAAACAACTAGCATAACACAGATTCCACTCAGTGTGTTTTCCTTTCATCCCCCCCCCCCCCCTCTCTGTCTGCCCCCATCTGTCACAAGACTTCTAAACAGGCCCAGATGTGTCAGAGTCTTAAGAATAAAAACAAACGTGTGAGAGTCAGAAAGCACAAAATGACTGTCAACTATGCGAGTGAATGCTAGGTACAGTGCTGTGAAAAAGTTTTTGCCTCCTTTCTGAGTTTCTCTATTTTTGCATATTTTTATACTGAATGTTATCAGATCTTCAACCAAAACCTAATATTAGATAAAGGGAACCTGAGTGAACAAATAACACAGTTACATACTTATTTAATTAATTTAATAAACTAAATGATGAAACACCCAGTGCCCTTGTAAAAAACTACTTGCCCCCTTGAACTCAATAACTGGTTGCACCACCTTCAGTTGTAATGACTCCAACCAAAAGCTTCCTGTAGTTGTTGATCAGTCTTTCACATCGCTGTTGAGAAATTTTGGCCCACTCTTGCTTGCAGAACTGCTTTAACTCAGCGACATTTGTGGGTCGTTTCAGATCCTGCCACAGCATCTCAACTGTGATTAGGTCTGGACTTTGATTAGCCAATTCCAAAACATAAAATGTGTTGCTTTTCAGCCATTTTCATGTAGGCTTGAATGTGTGTTTTGGACCATTGTCTTGCTGCATGACCCAGCTGCACTTCAACTTCAGTTCACACACGAATGGCCTGACATTCTGCTGTAGAATTCTCTGATACAGAGCAGAATTCATGGTTCGTTCAATGATGGCAAGTCATCCAGGTCCTGAGGCAGCAAAGCATCCCCAAACCATCACATTACCACCACCATGCTTGACAGTTGGTATGAGGTTTTTACTGCGGAATGCATTGTTTGGTTTTTGCCAGACATAATGGGACCCATGTCGTCCAGTTCTACACGCAAAATTGGACCAAAATTCCTCCACCGCGATCAGCGAGACTAAATGTGGCACAACCAGTTATTGAGTGTAAGGGGGCAATTACCTTTTCACACAGGGGAATTGAGTGTTGCATAACTTTGTTTATTAAATAAATGAAATAAGTATAATAAGTGTATTTTTTGTCATTGTTCACTCAGGTTCCCTTTATCTAATATTAGGTTTTGGTTAAAAAGATAGAGAATCAGAAAAGGCAAATACTTTTTCACGGGACTGTAGCCATGGAAATGACTGTGATCTGGAAGAATTTGTGCAAGGTAAATGGAATGGTGTGAGTAATGAGGGGTAGTCTAGGCACCTGTCTGAACTACTAACAGATAACATCTTCCTCTTCATTACCTGTTATCAAAATAGCATCAAGGTGACAACTGGAAACAGTCCCTTCATACTGAAGACCAGATGGGGGGGAAATAAGTCCTGCTATGAGACATCCATAGGCTGGTTACATTTTGGTAACACATGATAATGGAAATGTTGTGTTTACCACACGATAAGCTGTGATTTGGCCTTTAGCACGTACAGGTTGTGTTTGTCTATTAATATTCAAATGAGTTTGAGTTTGGGTGTTTCAAGGGCTACTCTACTTCACTTAAAACAATAACCTTTTGGGTGGTAGTCATTCTGGACTTGAAAGATTAGTTTCGTAAGCATACTCCGCTTGCTTGGAGCTAATGTCATCCATCAGTTGTTGTTTTTACAAACATAATTATATTTGACATTAAAATGCAACATTATCAAGTGTTAAATGAATCCAAAGTTTGAATTAACCTCATAACTCAAAAATGTACAAAGTAACTTCTAAACTTGTTGCATAGTGTGGCAAATGTATCCATATTTAGTTCACCATTAAGAAATTAAATGTTAGATACTCCACTGTGAAGATCATGGTTTAAAAAGGTCAGAATGAGGTGAAACTGAGAGAAAATGCTATTTCATAATGTAAACTGAGGAACAATCCCAATGAGAAGTTAAGTAATCTTAAATACGGTGAAATCTGTGCAGTAAGTACAGTATTGTTTTTAGACCTTTTGATGACCTCACCACCATCTGTAATGTAAAAAGCATAGTCCTTTTGAGGTAAACCACTGCCATATGGTCAAGGCCCTCCCACACAAAACCCCAGAGGTGAGCATTGGCGTAAGGTCAGTCTTCCATGCAAAGCCCCAGGCTCCAAGCATGGCGTCAGTTGGCCCACCTATTTCCATGATTAACAGTATCCATGGGTTACTGAGCTGCTGGGCATCCACAATCCACCATCCATCCACCCACCATGCCCTGTTAGGGACCTACGGGGGAGGAGGATGAAGCAGGAGGGCAAGGGAGAGGTCTCCAGGGCATGATGGTTGTGGGAGGTTAAAAACTCAAGGCATTCTGCCTGCCTGCAAACAGAGTGGGAGGAATCACACACATCCATGTGGTGAAGTAGTTACAGGAACTGGACAGAACAATACACATCTAGGGAAAGGCAGGGAATTCCAACTCACTGTTTGCTGCTCTTAGCCCAAGGGTGATGTTTCAATTCAGCTCATTTGATAAAGCCAGGTTGGTCAGCATGGGTTAAATTGAGAATTCAGAGGTAGGGTCACGTTACTTGGGCGGGTCAGGAGTAAGATTGAGCCAGCTTAGGGTTGGGGTTTGGGTTGTGGTGGAGGCTGGGGTTAGGGTTGTGGTAGAGGCTAGGTTTAGGGTTGTGGTAGAACCTGGGGTGAGGGTTGTGGTGGAGGCTGGGGTTAGGGTTGTGGTGGAGGCTGGGGTTAGGGTTGTGGTGGAGGCTGGGGTTAGGGTTGTGGTGGAGGCTGGAGTTAGGGTTGTGGTGGAGGCTGGGGTTAGGGTTGTGGTGGAGGCTGGGGTTAGGGTTGTGGTGGAGGCTGGGGTTAGGGTTGTGGTGGAGGCTGGATTTAGGGTTGTGGTGGAGGCTGGGGTTAGGGTTGTGGTGGAGGCTGGATTTAGGGTTGTGGTGGAGGCTGGAGTTAGGGTTGTGGTGGAGGCTGGAGTTAGGGTTGTGGTGGAGGCTGGAGTTAGGGTTGTGGTGGAGGCTGGGGTTAGGGTTGTGGTGGAGGCTGGAGTTCGGTTTGTGGTGGAGGCTGGGGTTAGGGTTGTGGTGGAGTCTAGGGTTGTGGTAGAGGGTAGGGTTAGGTTCATGGTAGAGGCTAGGGTTAGGTTTGTGCCAAAATTATGGCATAACCCTAACCTTTGTCCACATCCCAGATCAACTCTAACACTGGCCTCAGACTCAACCACGAACCCTAACCCCAGCCTCCACCCAACACTAACTCCAGCCTCCACCACAAACCTAACTCCAGCCTCCACCACAACCCTAACCCTAGCTTCATGTCCACATCCCAGTTTCACCCTAAACGTAGCCTCAACCACAACCCTAACATTTGGAATAACCCTTACTTTGGTTTATCCTACTTATGCTACTTTTGATCCTACTTTTCTCTTGACCCAAGGTGCAGGAGCCTGACTCAATTTAACCGCTGTTCGTCAGGTTGATGAATATGTTGAGTAGTTCGACTAATATAGCCTAAACGCTGTTGCTTTGCCTGCCTTCAGAGAACCATGGGGGTGGATGGAGTGGTTTATGATGTCATAGTTTACTCCTGAAGGGGGATGGATAGGGAAAGGAGAACCAAACCGTAAAATAAGAGCTTCAGATGAATATCCTAACAAATACTAGGAGGACTGGCAGAGTACGTATTGATGGTGCATTGATTCATTGATCTTGGTGTTTATGGTGCGTTGAGGACTGCACTGCATGGTGCAAAATGGCCGATCAATATCCCATTCCTTAGTCCCTTACTAAATTGCATAGCAAATGTAAAGTACTGCATGACATGTCATTGGACAGCTTATTAAACAGTTTTTTGTTGCTTCCAGACAACACTGACCACCACACAGAGACAGAACAGGCAGGACCACACAGTACTATTCCTACTGACCGTCTCCTCCCTTCTAGTTGAAGATGAAACATTATCGAACAGCTTGCATGTCAGAGGAAATGACAGTTGCGCTGGGCAGTGTGCAGTTGATGTGGCAGGGGGGTGAGTAGCAGGGGTCACGAGTCAGCCAAAACACAAGGGCTTGTCACGAGGAGGCCCAGGAGGAAGGGGATACAGCAGAATTTGGAAGTGTAATGAGCTTGGTGGCACTGTTGCCGGGAGACAAGGAGAACACTGAAGGCATTAGATGCTTTTAGATCTCCTTGTCACCACCAAAGGTAGGAGCCATGCTCGCCTCCTATTCCCCGCCAAACCTCCCTCCTTTCCTCCCATTCCCCGCCAAACCTCCCTCCTTTCCTCACATTCCACGCCAAACCTCCCTCCTTTCCTCCCATTCCCCGCCAAACCTCCCTCCTTTCCTCCCATTCCCTGCCAAACCTCCCTCCTTTCCTCCCATTCCCCGCCAAACCTCCCTCCTTTCCTCCCATTCCCCGCCAAACCTCCTTCCCTCCCATTCCCCGCCAAACCTCCCTCCCTCCCATTCCCCGCCAAACCTCCCTCCCTCCCATTCCCCACCAAACCTCCCTCCCTCCCATTCCCCACCAAACCTCCCTCCCTCCTTCCCTCCCATTCTTCGCCATCTCTTCATCTTATTTCTCCCGCCCTCCCTCTTCTCTCCATTCCCCACTCTCCTGTCCCCATCTTATCCTTCCATTCCCACTATCCTTTCCTCCCCTCTTCTTTCTCTCTCTGGCAAGGGTAACTACAAAATGGGCACTATTTTGGGCACTATTTCACTATTCTAATGAATAATGTGCTATACTGATTCAAGAGGTGGGAGTTAGTAATCTACTGGAGAGTAGTGGGTTATTTTCCAGTCAGGGAAAACTAGCTCTAGCAATAGCAAAGAATCCAAGAGAGTAACATCCGCCTCACACACATTTCAATTCAGTTCTATCTGAAAAGAGGGAGAAATATAATTGCAGGAAGGCCCCAAACGTAAAGGTTTTTTAATTAAGGTAGAATTTATTTTTAATTTGCTGCCTGCCATCCAGAAACTGTGCAACACATCCCTTCCGATGTAAATCTAGTTCTACCCCCTATTGCCTCTGGCTACTGTAGCTACAGTAAGAGGTGGCTTCTGCCCACGATGTCGAATGCCTGGATACCCGCTAGTTTAGGGAAGTCTTTCTGAGAACTCCCACTGAGCAGGAGGAAGCAGAATCACTTACAAACACTGGCACACATTTGACCATTTCCTGCTAGCGGGCTGTTGGTGGGAATAGCAGGGAGAAAAGGGGGAAGATCACAATTGCATACTTCTCGTGTCCTCTCTCATCTCCTTCTCAAAACCCATCTGAGAAGGAGACAAGGATAGAGGACGTGAGGAGTATGCAATTGAGATCTTCCCAGGTAGTCTGAAATGAGGAAGCCGTATGGTACACTGTTAAACCCAGGAAGAGGACTCTGCATGACACTCTGCTAACACAAATCAGAGTCCACCCACAGGCCTCAGCGCCAGTCCAAGAGTGTGTTCATACGTGAGACAATTAGAGCATGACATAACACTAATGTTGTGCCTTAAAACGGTTTGGCAGATAAAGACATTGAATTTGCGAGAAGCATCCTGTAGCACAGAGGGGATGCCATTCTGGAATGTCTGAATTCTGGACGTCATTCTGGAATGTCTGAATTCTGGACGTCATTCTGGAATGTCTGAATTCTGGACGTCATTGTGGAATGTCTGAATTCTGGACGTTATTCTGGAATGTCTGAATTGTGGACGTCATTCTGGACGTCATTCTGGAATGTCTGGATTCTGGACGTCATTCTGGAATGTCTGAATTCTGGACGTCATTGTGGAATGTCTGAATTCTGGACGTCATTGTGGAATGTCTGGATTCTGGATGTTATTCTGGAATGTCTGGATTCTGGATGTCATTCTGGAATGTCTGGATGTTATTCTGGAATGTCTGGATTCTGGACGTCATTCTGGAATGTCTGGATTCTGGACATCCTTCTGGAATGTCTGAATTCTGGATGTTATTCTAGAATGTCTTGATTCTGGATGTCATTCTGGAATGCAAATGTGGTACTTAGACATTTCCAAGAAATTATAAAGTATTACCTTGTCAAACTGGGTGCAAGGACATCAAACAAGAGCAGGCTTTTGAAACTGTTAAAGGTATTCTTCATACATAATCGTAATTCCTTGCAATATTTTATAAGATCTTTGTCATAATTACTCTTTGATCTTGATGAATGAATCTCAATAAAAACATTTCCTACCAGATGGTACGATGACGAAGATCAATCAAACTCAAATAACGGCCTCACAAGCTTTCCCACTTATTAAAGTCTATAATTATTTGCGATTAAGTCTTAATTCCAAACACACTTTCACAGGAAAAGTTTAACATGAGAAATGTACACTGTTATTTCATGAAAAATAATAAGAACAAGTGATTCATAGCTTTTTATATTTTAAATGAACATTTCAGTTTCAATTAAAGCTTCTGACATGTGTGCACCAGACACGTCAAGCACCCATTTAGCACCTGCCATCTAGTGGCATTTTACTTGACATTAACAACCTATTAATACACATCATGTGTCAAATAAATCACTGCTAAAATGCCATGGGTATATTGATAGAAATAATTTAGTGATTTTATGTAGGCTACAGTATTTAGTAATGTTATGACTGACTAAAGGCCTATAACATGGCACAACACCAATAATCAGAGATGTCATCCTCTTTGTTTTTGATAACTACTCATTGGCTTGGCTGAGAGGCAGTCATTTGTGCCCTAAGTGCCCTATACCTTTTATACAAAAACAAAGCAGACCTGTCGCCCAGTCTTTAAACTCATTAACATGAGATAGAATTGGATACTTTGTCATTTTGTCCTCGTATCTTTCCTGGAACAGAACCTCTAATGGCTGTATTTCTGATCACAGCAGGAGAGGAGCCACAGAGTTAAATGAGGGGTACAATGCATGGCACAATCTACGCCCAAATCAAAATATGAGATTGAATATTGAGCGCTTGACAGATGAGATATTGCTCCTCCCCAAATGTAAATCCATTGTCCTTCTAGCATTTTCCAGAACAATTTCTATCTTGTCAGCAATTCTCAAAGACCAGACAATTATATGACAGTGCTACGATAGAATAAGGCCCATCATAAAAATATTGCTCATTGACATTCTTCACAGTTATAGTGTTCCCCTATATAGGTCCATGGAGAGTTATGTCTTGTGTGCTGTGTATTGCATAATTTCAAAGACAATTATGTGTGTGAATGAAAAGTACAGTACATTATACTAGAGTTGTATCATATTTTAGTGCTGGACATTGTGCGACCACTTTTCAAACACAGTCAACTACAATGAGAGAGACCGTGATTGAGTGGCTACTTTAGGAACTAGAGTGCAGTATCCCTGTTGTAGAGAATATGTATTGATTCTGAACAATGGTATTTGGAAGGTGCAGGATTAAAAGGTCACCTTGGCAATGTGGGCATGGCTGTCGTATTTGATAATGGTGGAAAGGGAGATGATGATTTCTGTCAATGGTTATCTGTTGGGACATACAGTAATGTAATGCTACAATGGGCGTCTACCCTTTTGTTCTTCGGCGTTAGCAGTAATTGGCTATCTGCTGCACCGTGCCTCCAGTTACATAGGAAGGTGATGATTGTCAAAGACTAACCAAGGAACCTTAATGTTTTGGTACATACAGTAATTGTAATTAAGTACATATAAGTACAATGGGCTTCCATTTGTTCAGTTCAGTACTCGACTATCAGTTGCACCTTGCGTACAGTACGTAGAATGCTAACATAATGGTGGAAACTGATGGCATTTACCGTGGTGGTTGTGGCGTCTCCCACACAGTAATCAAAGTGTCCCTGCTAATAGCTGTTGTGTTGAAGATGATGAAGAAAGCACTATGCTTCGTAATCCATTTCTCCTTGCTCTGATAATCATTTGCCATCAAAACATACACAAGAGAGGGAAAAGATTTCTTTGGAAACAAGATAAAGGCCAAAGCCAATTGAACTTGTGTTCCTGATTTGAAAGGCCTCAGAGTCAGGGTCAGTGATACTGTTGACATTTCTCAAATCTGTAGAAAACAGTGGATGCATCAGAGAACAGAATTTATTTTTATTTGCCTTTCATTTAAAAAAATACCACAGTATGCCCTCCAGAAATGTTAAGTGGGAGACTATTTTCTAATGTGCATATTTAAGTCTGAAAAGACAGATAGGAGCTTGGAGGCTGAAACACCAATGCAGAAAATGTCAAACAAAAACCCACAGAGAAAATAAAATTACAGTCTGAGTCATCATTTATTTACAATATATTAAACTGTAATGCAAAATTACTCATAATAAGTGGTCATTTTGTTCAATAACGAAAATAAAAATATACTATTTTGAAAGCTAGCATGAATCAGTACAGATATTTATATAAATATTAATGTGTACAGTCAGCAATGTTATGTTGGCTCATCTCTTTGTTTTGCCTGGTGTTTACATGGTTTAAGAGTATCATAAAACAAGATCATAAAACAGTTTACAATTTCTTTTAAAACTCATGTTGACTGCATAGAGCAGGGTTTCCCCAACTTGGTCCTGTCCCCCCCCACCCCGGGTGCACGCTTTGGTTTTCCCCCTAGCACTACACAGCTGATTCAAATAACCAACTCATCATCAAGCTTTGATTATTTGAATCAGCTGTGTAGCGCTAGGGCAAAAACCAAAACGTGCACCCTGGCAGGCCCCAAGACCGAGTTGGGGACACCCTGGCATTGAGGGAAAAGGTGATAGGTGTGTCTTTAAAAAGCATGTATAATACAAACGCACCAAACTTCTCCCTTCACGCAAAGTATCAACAAAATCCTTTCAGCCCCACTTGCCTTGTACAGTTGGATAATACACATTTTGGCAGGCCTGCTCAATTCATTAACGCTAATTCATAAATACTAAAGAGACAGCCGAAGGGTTCAATGTAACACCAAGCAACCGTAAAAGCATGGGTCTTTAATATCTTCCTGGTTAAACTGCTGCTCTGTTATGAACAGTAGCATTGGTTCAGGACAGAATACTGATGAATCCTACATGACAAATAGGCTTCAGAGACACTGAAAAGGATTTGAATGCATTATATCCCGTTTACAGAGTGGTGATGCAACACAGGAGGATTTAACATGCGCGTTGAAGAACCCAAATCCTCACCATGTGTAATCCAGTATGGTTTATCAGAAAAAGAAAACATGTGGGTGTTGAAGGAGATATAAACTAAAGGCAAACCACCATAAAGCATGGTGTTCATTATCGTTCCCTTTGGAAAGCAAACGTCAAATGGAGAGAAAAAAAAAAAGTGAAAAGCACGAGAACAACAACAACCACAACGACAGAGGGAAGAAAGAAAAACAGCTGAGTCAAAGACTCTCACCCCAAAAGCATTTCTGCAAAGTACTTAGTTCAATTCAAGTTGAAATAAAAGGCAAGGCATTTCATAGGGTATGCTACGCTCCAACCTCCTGGAAATTCATTTTCTTGATGGCAGGACTCTCGAAAACAAATGATCTTCTTTCAAACATCAAAACAAAAAGATGGAAAAAAGAAGAGAAGGGCAAAACCTTCATCACGAAGCAGTTTGGCGCAGCAGCTCTCTTCTGTTGTCTTCCTGTTAGGAAGCATTATTCTCCTGCTAAAACAAGCAGATGAGCCGATGAAAGTGTCTTCTTTCAGGGGGGTGGCGCGGCGCTGCAGCCAGAATCTAAGCACAGCTGTAGAGGACCCTATGTACTGTATATCAGCGGCACTTCTCCCAAAAATAAACTCTGGTCTTTTTACCAGGACTCAGATAAGCAATAACACAGTGTACACATCTACTTGATAAGCAATAACACAGTGTACACATCTACTTGATAAGCAATAACACAGTGTACACATCTACTTGATAAGCAATAACACAGTGTACACGTCTACTTGATAAGCAATAACACAGTGTACACATCTACTTGATAAGCAATAACACAGTGTACACCTACTGGCAACAAAGGCTTTTTTGGTACTTATTTCCTCCGTCTTTTTTTGTTAGATTTTTTTTCTTTCTGGTCCCCCGATGCAGAAATAAAACACAAGGGAACATAGCTAGTTCTTTGGCTCAGTTACAACCATGATGACGATGACAGAGTCTAGGAAGTAGGAGACGATGGCGCCAGCCAAGCAGCATCTGTCCTCATGCAGCCAGCAGAGACAAGAAATTATTAATGGAGGTGCTGTTCAACTGGAGGGGCCAGATCCAAGATGGAGACATTGTCACATGTGACTGGTGAAATACACTAAGAGATGGTTGGCCCAGTGGAGAGTGAGAGAAACCATTAGTGTTGTGTACTGTACACTGACGTACTTCTCTTGACCTTAGCAATGCAAGCTGCTTTGTAACAGTAGAATAATAATGATAGTGTATAGTATCATTGCCATGTTGCAGGGTTAGAAGAACAGTAGAGTGGTTGTGTGTGATGACAGCACCACAGGGGCCCTCTCAACATGCAGGGTTTGTTGGCTGGTGTGTGAACTATGTTGTCTCAGAGGGCTTGTCTTCGCTGTCACTGTTGTTCAGGTAGCTGCCCCGTGTGTTTCTGGAGCGGTAGGACCCTCGGGACACACCACCTTCTTTTTTTTCTTCCTCTTCTTCGTCGGATTTGTCAAAGCAGAACCGTCTTCGGCTAGGAGGACTGGAGGGAGAGAAAGAATCAATGACAGGTCCTGAGGATAGTTACACAGTGGAGCATGATCATTACCAAACATTGATCAAATGTTCTTATCTTTTATGTAATGTTACACATATTGTGCTTCAACCAACTAAATGTGCACAAACACATGGACGGATGCATACTACCATAGCTCTAGTTATAAAACTACATTTTTAGACACAAAAAAAGTACACTTATTCCACAGAGAGCATGTGATGGGAGTATGGTTCTGGTTTGTGGTTGAATGAATCTGCTATGCACTGTGGCTTCCTCTCCAAAAACAGAACAATGGCACACCTACCGTGCACTGCCTGGCCTCGCAAGTGTAGAACAATCAAATACCATTCAGTTTAAAGAAGAAAATACCAGTGAACCTTTTTTCACTCTAATGACTTCTAAACAATAGAGCAAATCTTCCGTATGAATCGTCAGTAGAGCAACTCTGACGTACCCTCTCTCTGTCTTTAGATATTCTACCTGCCTACTGCTACTGCGTGTTTCAACCTGATTTAACATTCAAGCCCAGTTAAATTATGCAAACCTAGGGTTAATTACTGTCAATCGTGCATCTTAAATGTACTTGCTGCTTGTGTAAATCGATGCAGTGGGTCTAATTACTGCCAGAGTTTAGGGGGTTGGAGGGGGAAATCTATGGTGGCCGTCGTAATTGACGACACCTGGTATTTTCTTATTTCCGGTGCCATAAATCAGGCTGACACTTGGGTGGAGAACTAGCCAGCAGCACTATGGGTACAGCCACGTGAGCTTAGCCTTTTCCTAGGCTCTAACATCCCTGCTACTAGGCTAATCGACATTGTAATGCATCCACAACACGCTCATACCCTTCTCTCTCTATCTTTCCCCCCAAAATACCATAACGGAATTACAGCAGTGCAAAGCAATGTCACAACTGCCATTGAAGAGATGTAAACTGTAATTGCTTTCGGATGAGCTCCTGTGAATTAAGGACCTCAACTACTTCAATTAGTATTTAGGGATGGAGTGTAATTAAAAAACAAAAATGTCTTAAGATGAACCAAGTGAAGTTTGAAGCCCTAACAGGAATAAGTAAATAATAAGTCAAAGTGATGTATCATTCATAACACAGCTGATGTTTTCAAAAGGTGACTGGGTTAGATTATAAAGGAGGGGGGTGGGGGTCCTGCTGAATGTGAGACTCAGCAGAAGAGGATTGACTGAGGAAACTCTCTCTGTGGTTGGCATCATCACACCATGCAGTAGACACAGTACACACCAGGCAACACCTACTGCCAGCCTCAGTCACTGTCCGGTCTGTACAGATATTTCATCATCAGGTTGTCCACTTTCTTCTTCCTATTCTTCTCCTCCTTCTTGTTAGGAGGGGGCTGCCCCTCAGAAGGCGTCCCCGCCTCCCTCTCCCCCTCTGGGCTAGAGGCCTGGCGGCCAGGGGCTCTTTTCACGCTGTTGGTGCTTTTGTAGGAGACGGTAGAGGCACCTGAACTGGAGCCAGACTCTGAGTCAGACTCTGAATCTGAGGATGAGGAAGAAGACTCCTTTTTGGACTTCTTGTCCTTCTTCTTGGAGCTGCCCTTCCTGCTGCGGCAGTCATCATTGGAGCTGTCTGACTCGGAGACGTGGCCCCTCCTCTTCTTCTTCTTCTTACCTTGGCTCTTCTTGCCGCTGTTGCGACTGTGGCTGCGGCTGTTGCTGCGACTGTTGCTGCGGCTGTGGCTGCGACTGTGGCTGCGACTGTGGCTGCGACTGTGGCTGCTCATGCTGCTCGAGGACCTCCTACAGTCCACAGCTGACGCGGACCGTCTCAGACTGCTGGTGCTGCGCCCGCTGTCCACCCCCCTGACACTAAGCACACCCTTCCTGTCATCCTCTGTATCATCCTCTTTCCTCCCTGCCTCGGCCTCTGAGTCTTCCAGGCTGGTGCGTTTGAACTTGATGGGTTTGAAGTTCAGCACCTCGTTGATGGCCTTCTCCAGGTCGGGGTCCAGGTAGTTGCGGTGGCCGACGGTGGCCGGCTTGACGTCCGAGGTGTCAGGGAGCTCGTCATCATCTCTGTAGGAGGAGCGGGCGTGTGGCGGGGGCATGGACAGGCTGCGTCCCGTGGAGGAGTGAGAGCTGTAGGCCGAGGAGCGCTCAGTGAGGGCCACGCTGTGCCTGTCCTCCATGTCATCAAACTCGCTCAGGCGGCAGCTGCGGAAGTCAGATATGCGTGAGTCAGCACAGCTCACACTGCCAGGGCTCCTGCCCCCAGAACGGCGACTGAGAGAGGTGCTGCTGCGGCGGCTCAGGGGACTGGGAATGGTGTCGTCTGGGCTCAGGCCACGGCACGTGGTAGCGACGGAGGCCCGGCTGGGGACCATGGAGGACACGGTGGACTCTTTGTCGAAATCTCCCCAGCGGCTGTCCATGCCCTTCCTAGCCCTGCTGGTGGCTTCAGTGTAGGCCTGGGAGATAACCGAGCCACGGCCATCATCGTTCCCAGTCTGGGACTTCCTCCAGGAGCTGGAGCTGACTGAGTAGGAGTCATCCTGGGGTAAGGAGCCTTTGGGCTTGGCCTTACGGAAGGAGGAGATAGACTCCTGGGACTCCTGGTCATTCTTGAGGGAACTGAAGAGGGAGCTGTCGTCCCCTTTACCTCCGATGGAGTCATTGATGTTGGAGCGCTTCCTGTAGCTCAGGGAACTCATCACAGACACCGGCCTGCTCTGATCTACCGCTTTCTCTTTGCCCTCTTTCCATTCCTTACCCTCTTTCCCTTCCTCTGCGTCTACGTTTACGGCAAATCTAGACAGAGGATGGAGGCAGGAAGAAGGAGAGAGAGAGAGAGGGAGGAGTGGCAGGACAGAGAAACGTTGATGTACATAGAGGAAGTGGAAGAGGAGGAAGAGAAAGAATGATAGATGGAATTACATACTTAAAAGGAGAGAGATGAATGATACTTAAAACAGGAATTGGATGAGCAACAGATTGAAATCAGCAGGAAGAAAGTAAAGACAAGTAGATAGAACAATGATTCAAATTATTGTGGGGTAGAGAATGCCTGTTTGGATTCACAACGCAAGATGGACACAACAAAAACAAGACATGTACTGACTGGAGAAAAACCCTCAAACAACATGTGCTGTCTTGTCCTAATCAACTCCTTTATGCAAAATCAAAGTCTCGGTATTTAAATAGTTTAGTATGGGGGTATGCATTTGAATTTGTTGTATGTAAATGTTACACAGAATTCTAGTCAAGCATCTCATTGTGGTGAAATATGTTGAGTGATTCAGCAAGGGTGCTGGACACACATTTTCCAATTGTGTGTGTGTGTGTGCACGTCTTAACCAACACACAGAGCTGGGATCAAGGAACTGAGCTCTTCTGAAGAAAGGGAGGGTGACCGTGGAGACACACAGTTAAGAGAGATTTAAAAACTCTTTAAAAGTTGTTCAAAGTTGTGAGCAGCTGAGGGGGGGGTGGGGGGTGGGACAGTTAAATATTCTGGTAAGGAGACAAATCTAGGGCAATCGAAGCTATCAGCTGGCAGATACATCCATTAATCTCAGGGAGAGGGGAGAACGGGAGAGAGGAGGTGAGGGGGAGAGGGGGTGTAGGTATGCATGCCAGCTGGCATCCGGGCATGTCGATACATCTGCCAGGGAGGCGGCTGTCATCAAGGCAGTGACAATAAAAGACAAAGAGGATAAAGGAAACACCAGTAATAATAATAATAATAATAATAATAATAACACCCCCCCTATATCTAGCCAAGTGTTCCCTTCCAATTGTTTTATCTGCATTGGAGGCTAAGTGCTAGGCTGGACCACGTAAAATCCTGATAGGGGGTGACTGGATACTAAAACCAATTTGGTCTGCTTTGTAAGCAGGGGGAATGTGCGCATGTGCGTGTTTGGCAGTGGTGAAGATAGGACCCATGGGGAAGGGGGTGCCATACTGACCTGGAGCTCTTGAGGCTGCCGTCATCTGAGAGGTTCTTGGTCGAGCCTTTGTTTTTGGACAGCCAGGACTTGACCCCGTCCACACGGTCTTCCACCTCCGAGTCAGATGAGTCTCCCTCACTGTGTGGAGGGGAGGGACAAAACACAACGTCAGTGGGAGAAGAGAGGAGTAGAGAAAAGGTATAAAGAGGAGGAGAGGGAGGGAGGGGTGAGAGAGATGGAGTGAAGTTGAGGAGAGAATGATGGAGGGAAGAGAGAAAACGACAGGGAGAGAAAGATTCTATATTGTGTTACTGAGGAACCCGAGGAGGACCACATCTATTACTTTGGAAGAGAAGACCGCAGAAAACCACATGCACTAGATCCTAGAAGACCTAGGAAACACCCCCCCCTACACTGGTTATCACTGTGGCCCTGTGGTTAGTTGGAAATGGGGCACAGTGTGTCGCCCAAAGAGGGCTAAACTCCATTCACTCTGATCCAAAGCCACTCGAGTTAAGACAGAGCACAAGGAGAGAGACCAGGAATGGGACTAAGTGGAAACTGAAGAGAGTGGGCACAAAATGGAGAGATTTTCACTTTCATCGCTCTCACTTATCTATTCCCTCCACAGTCTCACAAAATTGCAGTTGAGCTCTTGACAAAATGATTTGATGCACAGCTCGGTTGTTGAGCTGTTTTCTCTCTAAATTATCATTACGCCGTCGACAGCCTACTGCGAAGCGTGAGGAGAAATGGAGGGTTGTTAGAAATTTGACACGGTTGAAAAGAGCATGACACTCATTAAGTGCCGTCAGAGCCCAACACTCATGTGGTGCTGAAGGTGTTACAGCCTAATAATAAAACTGAGACATGGCCTGGGGGTGAGGGGTCAAAATACCCACATCTGCTTTTAAAAACCTATTGTCTTGCTGTGGAGTAGAGAAAGAAAATAGATTTTCAACACTTTATTTTTATTGTATTTAACTAGGCAAATCAGTTTTTCAGCACGTAATCTGGCCCACAACCACATACAGTAGCTACAATTAAAATCATTATGAGGCAGAGATACAAGAGTCTCCCCTGATCGCTGAAGAAACTATTTAATTATGGGTTTGGTCATAACTAGCCCACTCTGTTTAAAACTGTACAATAACTTCAAATACTAGGCACTAAGATGGTAGTGTTAAGAAGGGAAGGGTTGGGAGTCGAGATAAAAGCATTTCTCTAGGAGGGAGGCTGTAATCAACTTTGTCTAATAGGCCAGGCATGGCCTGCAATGTGGGGAACGTCAGTGAGAATTGTTATTGTGAGTGAGCGGCTGGCTGTCTATGGCACAGAGGCCTTGTCAATAAGGGGAGTAAACAAAGAGTGAAGGAGCCCTGGGAAAAAGGAGCTAATGTTAGCTAACCGGAGCAGACAATTCCACAGCTGTTTACTCTTCTCGTCTCCTCAGAGAAAAAAAACAAACACGTGGATTTGTGTGTTTGTTGGGCTTTGCGAGTCAACACCAGACCAGCCTCTTAAGATTTGTCTTTTATCCGTTCACTTATCTGGCAACATACTGCTTAAAATAACTATAGCCGCTCCAGGAATACTAAGAGCACTGATGTTGCTTTGAAGAAAGAAAAAAAGGCTGGTATTTTTTTCTCTTGACCTTGATGACATCGCTTGAGTTCCCCAGGGCAAAATTACATTAGCTATCATTATGCAAAATCAATGTCGAAACCCTCTCTACAAAATAGTCATAATTCCATTACTTCATGGAGAGAATTTCCTTAAGCACTCATTTTTTTATTCATTTATACAAGTACAATCCTGTTGAGATTCAAATGTTTTTTGGGGGGAGACCTATCCACGACTTGAAGGATGTGCTTCTCTTTCCCCTTGTGCATTTTGTCCAAGGAGGAGCCAGTGGGTAAATGGAGGTGATGCATTCAGATCAGAGGCCTTCCCTTCCCAGGCCGGGGCCAAAACAAACCGACGGGATGACGGACCCTTTGTAATCGAGCACTTCACACATGGTGTCACACACAATTTATATCTTTGACCGCCATACCATTAGTTAAGCCGTGCCGAGAGCCCAGGGGAGGCAAACAAACACAGTGTGTGGAGGGAGACATTAATTGTCTGTGACAATCTGCCTCCAGTGGTTGTACATCTCTGTTACACACTATTACATTCATCATTAGCTCCTATGGACACTCTTCTGCTTCCTCCGCCCTGCTCCTCCTTGGTGTCCCTGGGTGTTGATTCCCACAATATTGGGGCTTTTATTAGGCAGCTCAGCCTAGACAGCAGCTCCCTATGGGGGTTCAACCCAGCCAGCCAGGCATACACATCTGTTCAAAACCTATTAAGACACATATGCTGGGAGAATTGCTGTGATCTCCAATGCCAGATTAAAAAGGGGAGATTGTGACGCAGGTTTGTTTTGTTAAAGCGACAGGAAAATGATTTCATCCTGATGTTGTTCATTTAGTCTAAAATGACTTGCCGCCTGTTTCGTGATCAAACAACGACAGACATGGATTACATCTCCAATCTATTTGAAAACAGAAATTAAAGCATAGCATGTTGAAATAACTCAATTCTGTGTCAATCAATAGTCTCCAATTACTTCTATGTATTGTGTGCGTGCCCATCTAAACGTGCCCATCTAAGTGTGCCCATCTAAACGTGCCCATCTAAGTGTGCCCATCTAAACGTGCCCATCTAAACGTGCCCATCTAAACGTGCCCATCTAAACGTGCCCATCTAAACGTGCCCATCTAAACGTGCCCATCCAAACAAAACATGTATCAAATCAGTAGCTATTAATGCCATATTACTATTACTGCCTAGTGCTAAAAAACAAAGTACATGGTTATTATGATTCAATATCAAAAACCCTGGAAAGAAGTTACATGAACTTCCCAACACTGTATTCTCTACCGCAGTGGTTCCTAAACTTTTTATAGTCCCGTACCCCTTCAAACATTCAACCTCCAGCTGCGTACCCCCTCTAGCACCAGGGTCAGCACACTCTCAAATGTTGTTATTTGCCATCATTGTAAGCCTGCCACACACACTATACAATACATTTATTAAACATAAGAACGAGTGTGAGTTTTTGTTACAACCCGGCTCGTGGGAAGTGACAAAGAGCTCTTAGAGGAACAGGGTACAAATAATAATATAATAATCAACAATAATTCTGCCCTTTATTTAACCATCTTACATATAAAACATTTTGTTAATCGAAAATTGTGAATAATTCACCACAGGTTAATGAGAAGGGTTTGCTTGAAAGGATGCACATAACTCTGGAATGTTGGGTTGTATTGGAGAGAGTCTCAGTCTTAAATAATTTTCCACACACAGTCTGTGCCTGTATTTAGTTTTCATCCTAGTGAGGGTCGAGAATCCACTCTCACATAGGTACGTGGTTGCAAAGGACATCCGAGTCTTAACAGCACGATTTGCCAAGGCAGGATACTCTGAGTGCAGCCCAATCCAGAAATCTGGCAGTGGCTTCTGATTCAACTCAATTTTCACAGAACCGCTTGTTGCAATTTTGATGAGGCTCTCTTGTTCAGATATCGGTAAGTGGACTGGAGGCAGGGCATGAAAGCATGAATCCAGTTTGCGTCATCCGTTTGGGGAAAGTACACAAAACACAAAAAAAAGTTCACAAAACATCATACAATGATGGAAAGACCTGTGTGTTGTCCTTGTTAATGCAGACAGAGAAGAGCTCTAACTTCTTAATCATAGCCTCAATTTTGTCCCGCACATTGAATATAGTTGCGAAGAGTTTGGGTAATCCTCGATTCAAATCATTCAGACGAGAAATAACATCACCCATATAGGCTAGTCGTGTGAGAAACTCGTCGTCATGCAAGTGGTCAGGGAAGTGAAAATGATGGTCAGTAATGAAAACTTTAAGCTTGTCTCTTACAATAAAAAAAACGTGTCAATTCTTTGCTCCTTGATGACCAGCGCACTTCTGTATGTTGTAAAAGCGTCACATGGTCGCTGCCCATCTCATTGTATATTGCAGAAAATACACGAGTTCAGGGGCCATGCTTTAACAAAGTTAACAATTTTCACTGTAATGTCCAAAACACCTTTCAAGCTGCCAGGCATTCCCTTGGCAGCAAGAGCCTCTCAGTGTACCTGTAACGGTTTTCTTTATGAGAAGGAGAGTCGGACCAAAATGCAGCGTGTGGTTTACGATCCATGTTTATTAATAATACGAAAACACGAATCTCCAATACAATACTACAAAACAAAACGTAACGAAACCCTAACAGCCTATATAGTGTGAACACAGGGACACATAGGACAGGAACAATCACCCACAAACACACAGTGAACCCCAGGCTACCTAAATATGGTTCCCAATCAGAGACAATGACGAACACCTGCCTCTGACTGAGAACCATATCAGGCTGAACATAGAAATAGACAAACAAGACATGAAACATAGAATGCCCACTCAGATCACACCCTGACCAATCAAAACATAGAAAATACAAAGTAAACTATGGTCAGGGCGTGACAGTACCCCCCCCCCCAAGGTGCGGACTCCGGCCGCAAAACCTGAACCTATAGGGGAGGGTCTGGGTGGGCATCTGTCCGCGGTGGCGGCTCTGGCGCTGGACGTGGACCCCACTCCATGACAGTTTTAATCCCCCTCCTAAACGTCCCTAAATAGGTTACCCACCACAATGATAACATGGGACAGAGGGACAGCTCGGGACAGAGGTAACTCGGGACAGATGGGTAGCTCAGCCCTGAGAGGAAGCTCAGCACTGAGAAGAAGCTCAGCACTGAGAAGAAGCTCAGGCAGGTGGTTAGATCCGGCAGATCCTGGCTGGCTGGCGGTTCTGGAAGATCCTGGCTGACTGGCGGATCCGGAAGATCCTGGCTGACTGGCGGATCTGGGAGAATCTGGACGACTGGCAGATCTGGGAGAATCTGGCCGACTGGCAGATCTGGGAGAATCTGGCCGACTGGCAGATCTGGGAGAATCTGGCCGACTGGCAGATCTGGGAGAATCTGGCCGACTGGCAGATCTGGGAGAATCTGGCCGACTGGCAGATCTGGAAGAGTCTGGTCGACTGGCAGATCTGGAAGAGTCTGGTCGACTGGCAGATCTGGAAGAGTCTGGTCGACTGGCAGATCTGGAAGAGTCTGGTCGACTGGCAGATCTGGAAGAGTCTGGACGACTGGCAGATCTGGAAGAGTCTGGACGACTGGCAGATCTGGAAGAGTCTGGACGACTGGCAGATCTGGAAGAGTCTGGACGACTGGCAGATCTGGAAGAGTCTGGACGACGGGCAGATCTGGAAGAGTCTGGTCGACTGGCAGATCTGGAAGAGTCTGGTCGACTGGCAGATCTGGAAGAGTCTGGACGACTGGCAGATCTGGAAGAGTCTGGACGACTGGCAGATCTGGAAGAGACTGGTCGACACAGACTGGCTGCTCTGGCTGCTCCATGCTGGCAGACTGCTCTGGCTGCTCCATGATGACTGGTAGCTCTGGCTGCTCCATGCTGACTGGCTGCTCCATGCTGACTGGCAGCTCTGGCTGCTCCATGCTGACTGGCTGCTCCATGCTGACTGGCAGCTCTGGCTGCTCCATGCTGACTGGCTGCTCTGGCTGCTCCATGCTGACTGGCTGCTCCATGCTGACTGGCTGCTCCATGCTGACTGGCGGCCCTGGCTGCTCCATGCTGACTGGCGGCCCTGGCTGCTCCATGCTGACTGGCGGCCCTGGCTGCTCCATGCTGACTGGCGGCCCTGGCTGCTCCATGCTAACTGGCAGCTCTGGCGGCTCCTTGCAGACTGGCAGCTCTGGCGGCTCCTTGCAGACTGGCAGCTTTGGCGGCATCCTGCAGACTGGCAGCTCTGGCGGCTCCTTGCAGACTGGCAGCTCCATGCAGACTGGCAGCTCTATGCAGACTGGCAGCTCCTTGCAGACTGGCAGCTCCTTGCAGACTGGCAGCTCCTTGCTAACTGGCAGCTCCTTGCTAACTGGCAGCTCTATGCTAACTGGCAGCTCTATGCTAACTGGCAGCTCTATGCTAACTGGCAGCTCTATGCTAACTGGCAGTTCTGAACAGGCGGGAGACTCCGGCAGCGCTGTAGAGAAGGCAGGCTCTAACAGCGCTAAACAGGCGGGAGACTCCGACAGCGCTGAAGAGAAGGGAGGCTCTGGCAGCGCTGGACAGGCGAGGCGCACTGTAGGCCTGATGCGTGGTGCTGGCACTGGTGGTACTGGGCCGAGGACACGCACATGAAGCCTGGTGCGGGGAGCTGCTACCGGAGGGCTGGGGTGTGGAGGTGGTACTGGAAAAACCGGACCGTGCAGGCGCACTGGAGCTCTTGAGCACCGAGCCTGCCCAACCTTACCTGGTTGAATGCTCACGGTCGCCCTGCCAGTGCGGCGAGGTGGAATAGCCCGCACTGGACTATGCAGGCGAACCGGAGAAACCGAGCGCAAGGCTGGTGCCATGTAAACCGGCCCAAGGAGACGCACTGGGGACCAGCTGCGTAGAGCCGGCTTCATGGCATTAGGCTCGACGCTCAATCTAGCCCGGCCGACACGCGGAGCTGGAATATACCGCACCGGGCTATGCACCCGCACTGGAGACACCGTGCGCACCACTGCATAACACGGTGCCTGTCCGGTCTCTCTAGCCCCCCGGTAAGCACAGGGAGTCTGCCCAGGTCTCCTACCTGGCGTAGCCATACTCCCTGTTAGCCCCCCCCCAAGAAATTTTTGGTGCTGCCTCTCGGGCTTCCTTGCCAGCCGTGTTCCCTCATATCGCCGGCTCCTCTCTCCGGCTGCCTCTGCTCTCCTAAGTGCCTCCACCTGTTCCCATGGGAGGCGATCTCTTCCAGCCAGTATCTCCTCCCAAGTGTAACAGCCCTTGCCATCCAAAACGTCCTCCCATGTCCATTCCTCTTTACGCTGCTGCTGCTGCCTGTTGACACGCTGCTTGGTCCGTTGGTGGTGGGTGATTCTGTAATGGTTTTCTTGGTGAGAAGGAGAGTCGGACCAAAATGCAGCGTGTGGTTTACGATCCATGTTTATTAATAATACGAAAACACGAATCTCCAATACAATACTACAAAACAAAACGTAACGAAACCCTAACAGCCTATATAGTGTGAACACAGGGACACATAGGACAGGAACAATCACCCACAAACACACAGTGAACCCCAGGCTACCTAAATATGGTTCCCAATCAGAGACAATGACGAACACCTGCCTCTGACTGAGAACCATATCAGGCTGAACATAGAAATAGACAAACAAGACATGAAACATAGAATGCCCACTCAGATCACACCCTGACCAATCAAAACATAGAAAATACAAAGTAAACTATGGTCAGGGCGTGACAGTACCCAAGTGGCGTCAGGAGCAACTGCTTGCACGCGCGTTACCACTCCACTATGTCTCCTTGTCATGGCATTTGTGCCATCAGTACAGATATCAACATGAGCAGCAGCTACGTTTGGCTACATACAGACCGTTATGGGAATTCCCACGAGAGAGTAACAGTTAATGTGATTGGATGTTAATTATTTGACTAGGCTGCCTGTATTTGACATTGTGTTGTTATTTCGCTGAACACGAGATAGTTTAAATTGTATTTTTGTAAGTGAAACGATGCTACTCAGGCGAGAAAACTCCCCCAAATGAATTGTCCCGTTGGAAAATAAATGGACTGTTTGAAAATGTGAAGGGAAAAAAAAAGGAATAAAATGCACATTTTTATTTGGCGGACCCCCGACGGCATTGCGCGTACCCCTGGGGGTTTGGGAATACCTGCTCTACTGTAATGTACAAGTCCGTCATTAAAGGTAGCGAAATGACTTTTACCACGAGCAGCACCACAGATAATGAGATGTGAGATGCAAGACTTCGCTCTCAGACAGTCACATACAGTGTCTGTGCATATGCACGAGTTTACTACATGCTGTCGACAGGACCAAAACAGCGGAGAAGTTTAACGCTTCAACGTTCTTTGTTGTTGCAGAAAATGACCGTCTACGTCATCTACATCATTTTGCTGAGTCTACCTTTAACATTCAGAACCCTTTCTGCTTTAACAAAAAGCAGCACTTTACACAATACTGCTTAACAAGGGTTTAACAGCAGAAACGTCAGTGACTGCTGTAAGGGAACATTGACATGGGACTGAAATGGCCCAGAGCCAGAGGTTAGCACTACGTGTGAGCTGCTTCCCAGACTAGCAAATAGCTTTTTGTAAGACATTTGAGGGTACTGCATTATATAGTGAGTGTGAAAGATTGATGAAGAACACACCCTTCGTCTTTCCGTCGTCAGAGGCAGACAGTCACGTCTCACATCCACCCCAGAGCAAGGCTCTGAAATATTCAGTAGGCCCTGAGAGCAGGGGGTGGCCGCTGGGCACATAACACTGTTCAAACAAGGCATAGTGGTGTGCGACAGAACCCCGGAGGTCCAAGAACTGAGCCCTGGGGGACACCACAAGGACTGACCAGCAACACACTTACCCAGCTATGGATGCTTACTACACCTGTTAGGTATTATGTGTTACCCTCAGTTGAAGTGGTTACTGGATGAATAACCACACAAACACTCTGGGGAAGGGGATGTTTCATGCTTGGTTTAGAAAAGCATGTTGTCAATGGCATTCATGCAGTTCAGCATGTGGCGTCATGCAGTGAAGAGTGGAGCAAATTAGGTTATGGGGGAATAGCTGAGCCCTGGAATAACGATGCAGTATCACTGAGCTTGTTCGTTGAATGGTATCCCATAGTTCAGTCCTTATTCAGTGACATATGAGTCCTAAACTTGAATTTATATGAGATGGCTTGAACATTGACAATAGATTTGCTGCTTGATATTGCATCTTTTCCAGTGAAGGGCAACAGACTATTCCAAAACAGCAGTTAAAACACACAATGTCAGACATGAGCTCAAGTTCCTCACGTTTTGTTCCTTCTTTTCTGATACTTTGTCACCATTTCTTGTAAACTGGTCATGATGAAGGATGACAGACAGAGACACAAAGAAAGAAAGAAAGAATACAAACACAAAACAAACAAAAGAAAAGTGAGACAGGAAGTTGGTAGGTACAGTCCAAGTAAACCAAAATAACGTGATGAATAGGATAATGGTTGAAGGATCTACATCCTAAATCATTGTGGATATCATGGCTGATGTGGTGGTGATGATGATGATGACCATAGAGATCCTATTAAGTATTTTAATCCCTAATTCTATGATGATGACCATGTGGTTCTATTAAAAATATTTCCTCCCAGTGGGAGTGATTCAACCGCTGCCTATTGCACCCCACATCATCCTGATCCACATCCTGTTACCGCATGGAGAAGAGTACACAGTATACTCAAACCTGACTCACAGAGCTATTTACTTCTGGGAGGAAGAGAGGGAAGAAAGGCCTTCTCCCCGGGACTGCACTCATAAACAAACCAGGCTTGGAGGGAGCACAGAGCGAGTAAATAAATAAGGAACGTGAGGAGACAGAACTCTATTTCACTGACGTAGCTTTAGCTAGCCGCCTATCTCATCAAATACAGGAGTAATATTTCAATTTAAAAAATGCCCGAAAATTAAGCCCAGCAGTTTTCAGGTCATAAATCTTTCAGAGTGTGTGAATAAGAAATGACGGAGTCTGGGGAGAGTTCTCTGATCGCTTTATCCAAAGCCTCTTTCAATGGAACATCCATCCTGACTGGGTCATTCTCTCTCCATCTCCCTCTGCTTCAAAGTTTATCTACAGTTTAACTGTGCAACAGTAGCTACTCTATATGCTGAGTGCGTGCTCACTTGCTGACACTTGCTGTCATGAGAGGACATGAGGTAAATGTTCGGGCACTAAATAGACAACTATACCTGTTGATGAGGTCCTCGTTGTCGTCACTCTCCATCTCATCTTCGATGGCAGCCTGGAGGTCACCAATCCTCTTGAAGGCTAGTTTAAGGTCTGCCTGCAGGCTCTGATTGGCTGCCTCCAAGCTTTCAATATCCATTTCCTGTTGGAAGAGAGTGAGAAAATCTAAGCTAAGGTCCCAGCATTACACCTACATCAGACCATTTCTGAAGTCTCTTTGTCAGTCTCATTTCCCTGAATGTCTAATACTCCAGAACAATGCAAGGTTGATGGGAATTGCAGCCGTTATTTAATATCTTCAAAGTGCCCCACTTTAAAAAGGCAGTCTGTACAGTGTCCCAGTCCCCTCGACCCATTTGTGACTTTGGGTCTTACCAGCTCATGTTTCTTGCGGCTGGCCTCTCCCTCCTTCTTGGCCAGTTCTCCCATCTCCTCCTTGATATCTCTGATCTGTCTCTGGAGCCGCTTGTTCTGCTCCTTCTCCCGGGTCTCGCTCGTGCTGCGGTGATCCCGCTCCTCTGTTAGCTTCTCAAGGTTCTCCTTCAGGCGGGCCACCAGGCTCTGAATGACCAACAGCAGACAGGGACCGTGTTAGAAGAACCACTGCACTGACAGCCTATACAGTATCTGGCACAGGTCAGAGACCTTATCATGCATGCAGCTATGAGAGATACTCCATATCTAAAAGGGGATTTTAAAAAAAAACTACACTTCCTTGCCTTGAGATATTTCCCCAAATAATGGCAAGAAACTTGGCCTACTAATTAAATAGTGGTTTAAAATGCCATGGGTAGCAAAAAGACATGGCTAAATACGACCTTAAAAGCCCTTCTAACTCTGGATGCATCTTTCCCAAAGCTGAACAATGCTTAGCCATTCTTTCTATTATTCCAGCCAGTGCAGAACATTGAAAGATAGGAATTATCTGAGCAAGTTAAAGCAGTGTGTCTGGCTGTCTGCACATTGCTGGTAATTACGTCTTAAAGTTGCCAAAATGAGCAAAGATGCATTTGTCAGAGGGGCAGAAAATTGATTAAAAATGTTCCCTGGCTGTGTGCGAACAGTAACCTTTATCCTTCACGTAAACGTTTGTCGCAGAATGTAATTTGAAACTGACAGAATAACAAATTATATTGTGGAGTGAATAGAATATGAGCTAGTCCGATGACGAACAGAGCAGATTTTCTAACTAACTGTGATATGCTAACAGTCCGAGCTAGAAGAAGGTTATGTGAGGCTGAACCCAGCACTGAGGGGACAAAACTTGCATGGTATAACAGAGGTAGTAGGAGTCAATCGTCTTGAGGAAATGGTTTTCATTTGCTCCCCAAAAAGTTGCCCATTCATCCCCTAGGCAATTCTTCAGCAATGACCTTCCACCCCCCATACACACACGCTGGGTAGGCTGCCAGGCAAAAACCAACACTCCTCCTCTAGAATGCCCCTCAGCCCCCCTGACTGCTCTCACCTCCAAGCGTTTGACCTGCGTCTTCTCAAATTCCATCTTGGTCTCCATCTCTCGGATCTTGGCCTCCTGCCTGCTGACCAGAGACTTCTCCACCATAGAAGTCTCCTGGAACTCCAGCTGGCTTTGCAGTGCCGAGAGCTAAGAGTGAAATACACGATTAGGAACATACACACAAGGCAGAGTTTTAGAATAAACAACATACTGTAGCAGCAATAAACTGATATGACAGTATATTATGTATATACAGTATACTGTATTTACAGTGCATTCGGAAGTATTCAGACCCCTTGACTTTTTCCACATTTTGTTTCGTTACAGCCTTATTCTAAAACGGATTCAATTGTTATTTTTCTCTCATCAATCTACACACAATACCCCATAATGACAAAGCAGAAATAGGTTTAGATTTTTTTCATATTTCAGAAGTATTCAGACCCTTTACTCAGTATTTAGCTGAAGCACTTTTGGCAACAATTACAGCCTTGAGTCTTCTTGGGTATGACGCTACAAGCTTGACACACATGTACTTGGGGAGTTTCTCCCATTCTTCTCTGCAGATCCTCTCAAGCTCTGTCAGGTTGGATGGGAGTGTTGCTGCACTGCTATTTTCAGGTCTCTCCAGAGATGTTCAATTGGGTTCAAGTCCGGGCCACTCAAGGACATTCAGAGACTTGTCCAGAAGCCATTCCTGCGTTGTCTTGGTTGTGTGCTTAGGGTCATTGTCCTGTTGGAAGGTGAACCTTCTGCCGAGTCGGAGGTCCTGAGCGCTCTGGAGCAGGTTTTCATCAAGGATTTCTCTGTACTTTGCTCTGTTCATCTTTCCCTTGATCCTGACTAGTCTCCCAGTCCCTGCCACCGAAAAACATCCCCACAACGTGATGCTGTCACCACCATGCTTCACCATAGGGATGGTGCCAGGCCGGACGCTTGGCATTCAACCCAAAGAGTTCAAACGTGGTTTCATCCGACCAGAGAATCTTGTTTCCCATGGTCTGAGAGTACTTCTTGTGCCTTTTTGCAAACTTCAAGTGAGATGTCATGTGCCTTTTACTGAGGATTGGCTTCAGTCTGGCCACTCTATCATAATTGTTTTTTTATTTAACCTTTATTTAACTAGTCAGTTAAGAAGAAATTATTATTTACAATGACGGCCTACACCGGCAAAATCTGGACCACTGCACTACTCGGATGCACACAAAGGCCTGATTGGTGGAGTGCTGCAGAGTTGGTTGTCCTTCTCGAAGGTGCTCCCATCTCCAAAGAGGAACTCTGGAGCTCTGTCAGAGTGACCATCGGGTTCTTGGCCACCTCCCTGACCAAGGGGCCCTTATCCCCCGATTGCGCAGTTTGGCCAGCTTTAGGAAGAGTCTTGGTGATTACAAACTTCTTCCATTTAAGAATGATGGAAGCCACTGTGTTCTTGGGGACTTTCAATGCTGCAGACATTTGTTGGTACCCTTTCCCAGATCGGTGCCTCGACAAAATCCTGTCTCGGAGCTCTACGGACAATTCCTGTGACCTCATGGCTTGGTTTTTGCTTTGACATGCACTGTCAACTGTGTGACCTTATATAGACAGGTGTGTGCCTTTCCAAATCATGTCCAATCAATTTAATATACCTCAGGTGGACGCCAATCAAGTTGTAGAAACATCTCAAGGATGATCAATTGAAGCAGGGTGCACCCGAGCTCAATTTCGAGTCTCATAGCAAAGGGTCTGAATATTTATGTAAATACGTTTTTTAAAATTTGTAATACATTTTCAAAAATGTTCTAAAACCTTAATTGTGGGGTATTGTGTGTAGATTGATGAATAAAAAATGTTTTTAATACATTTTTGAATAAGTCTGTAACGTAACAAAATGTGGGAAAAGTAATGGGGTCTGAATACTATTCGAAGTGAACTGTATATATAAAATGTATTAAAAAAATGCAAGATGTAACAATTTAAAATATTTACAATTCATATGAGGAAATCAGTCAATTGAAATACAGTTGAAGTCAGAAGTTTACATACACCTTAGCCAAATAGATTTAAACTCAGTTTTTCACAATTACTGACATTTAATCCTCGTAAAAATTCCCTGTCTTAGGTCAGTTAGGATCACCACTTCATTTTAAGAATGTGAAATGTCAGAATAATAGAGAGAGAATTATTTATTTCAGCATTTATTTCTTTCATCACATTACCAGTGTCAGAAGTTTACATACACTCAATTAGTATTTGGAAGCATTGCCTTTAAATTGTTAACTTAACTTAACTTGGGTCAAATGTTTTGGGGAGCCTTCCACAAGCTTCCCACAATAAATTGGGTAAATTTTGGCCCATTCCTCCTGACAGAGCTGGTGTAACTGAGTCAGTTTTGTAGGCCTCCTGGCTCGCACACGCTTTGGCTAAGGGAGGGTGGGGGAAGGCCTTGTAGGCATCTCGAAAAAAGGCAAGTAGCAGTGATCTAGTGTTTTTCCTAAGCGAGTGCTAGAGTCAATGTGTTGATAAAAATTTGGTAGCGTTTCGCCAGCTACAATAAATGCAGCCTCAGGATATGTGGTTTCCAGTTTGTATAAAGTCCAGTGTAGTTCCTTCAGGGCCGTCGTGGTATCGGTTTGGGGGAGAAGGCTGTGACTATAACTGAAGAAAATTATCTTTGAAGGTAATACGGTCGACATTTGATTGAGAGGTATTCTAGGTCGGGTGAACAAACAGACTTGAGTTTCTGTACGTTATCACAATCACACCATGAGTAGTTAATCATGAAGCATACACCACTGCCTTTCTTCTTCTCGGAGAGTTCTTTATTCCTGTCTGCGCGATGAACTGCGCGATGAACTGAGAACCCAGCTGGATGTACGGACGGGGACAGTATACCCAGAGAGAGCCATAATTATGTGAAACAGAGTATGTTACAGTCCCGGATGTCTCTCTTGAAGGAGATCCTCACCCTGAGCTTTACCGTCCAGGGACTGAATTTAGCAAGTAATATACTCGGAAGCGGTGGATGACTAGAAGTCCACTCCAAACACCTCTTCTCTGCCGGCGGTAACTTGGAGCAGCCTCTGGGATAAGTTTGATTTCCCTGTGGGGTACAAACAAAGAATCCAAATCGGGAAAGTCATATTTCTGGTCGTAATGCTGGTGAGTTACCGCCGCTCTGATATCCAAAAGTTATTTCCGTCTGTATGTAATGTAAAAAAACGTTCCGGGCTAATAATGTAAGAAATAACACACACACAAAAAAATACTATAAAGTTGCTTAGGAGCTAGAAGCAGAGCTGACATGTCTGTCGGCGCCTTCTTGCTGATGGCCAGTTGGACGTACTGCCAAATTCTCAAAAACAACGTTGGTAGAGAAATGGTAGAGAAATGAACATTACATTCTCTGGCAACAGCTCTGGCGGACATTCCTGCAGTCAGCATGTCATTTGCACACTCCCTCAAATCTTGAGACATCTGTGGCATTGTGTTGTGTGACAAAACTGAACATTTTATTGTGGCTTTTTATTGTCCCCAGCACAAGGTGCACCCGTGTAATGATCATGCTGTTTTATCAGCTTCTTGATATGCCACATCTGTCAGGTGGATGGAATATCTTGGCAAAGGAGAAATGCTCACTAACAGGGATGTAAACAAATTTGTACACAACATTTGAGAGAAATAAGCTTTTTGTGCATATGGAACACTTCTGGGATCTTTTATGTCAGCTCATGAAACATGGGACAAACACTTTACATGTTGTATTTATATTTTTGTTCAGCGTATATTATGTTATCATATATGAATGCAACAGCCTACAGTAATAGTGCTAATGTTCTCAGAACACTACCAGTGTTACAGCCAACCAATACCTTAGGCCTGAGGGCTACTCCATATCCACACCAGGGCCTTAGGCCTGAGGGCTACTCTCTATAGCCACACCAGGGCCTTAGGCCTGAGGGCTACTCTCTATAGCCACACCAAGGCCTTAGACCTGAGGGCTACTCTCTATAGCCACACCAGGGCCTTAGGCCTGAGGGCTACTCCATATCCACACCAGGGCCTTAGGCCTGAGGGCTACTCTCTATAGCCACACCAAGGCCTTAGACCTGAGGGCTACTCTCTATAGCCACACCAGGGCCTTAGGCCTGAGGGCTACTCCATATCCACACCAGGGCCTTAGGCCTGAGGGCTACTCTCTATAGCCACACCAAGGCCTTAGGCCTGAGGGCTACTCTCTATAGCCACACCAGGGCCTTAGGCCTGAGGGCTACTCCATATCCACACCAGGGCCTTAGGCCTGAGGGCTACTCTCTATAGCCACACCAAGGCCTTAGGCTTGAAGGCTAGTCTCTATAGACACACCAGGGCCTTAGGCCTGAGGGCTACTCTCTATAGCCACACCAAGGCCTTAGGGCTACTCCATATCCACACCAGGGCCTTAGGCCTGAGGGCTACTCTCTATAGCCACACCAAGGCCTTAGGCTTGAAGGCTAGTCTCTATAGACACACCAGGGCCTTAGGCCTGAGGGCTACTCTCTATAGCCACACCAAGGCCTTAGGGCTACTCTCTATATCCACACCAGGGCCTTAGGCCTGAGGGCTACTCTCTATAGCCACACCAAGGCCTTAGGCTTGAAGGCTACTCTCTATAGCTACACCAGGTTCTTAGGCCTGAGGGCTACTCTCTATAGCCACACCCGGGCCTTAGGCCTGAGGACTACTCTCTATAGCCACACCAGGGCCTTAGGCCTGAGGGCTACTCTCTATAGCCACACCAGGGCCTTAGGCCTGAGGGCTACTCTCTATAGCCACACCAGGGCCTTAGGCCTGAGGGCTACTCTCTATAGCCACACCAGGGCCTTAGGCCTGAGGGTTACTCTATGAGCCATGCACATCTTTGTCATTGTTCTTGCCCGAGTGAAAAGTTGAAAACATCTCTACTGGGTGCTGTTCACATCTCATTTAATTTATATTATTCAAAGCATAGAGCCGTGCACCAGACTGAATTAATTTTCATTATTTCTAAAAGTTGCTCCGCTGTTTCAAAGGAGACAAACTAAACTCATCAAAAAAAGAAACGTCCTCTCACTGTTAACTGTGGTAATAATTTTCAGCAAACTTAACAAGATTCAACAACAGACATAAACTGAACAAGTTCCATAGACATGTGACTAACAGAAATGGAATAATGTGTCCCTGAACAAAGGGGGGGTCAAAATCAAAGGTAACAGTCAGCATCTGGTGTGGCCACCAGCTGCATTAAGTACTGCAGTGCATCTCCTCCTCATGGACTGCACCAGATTTGCCAGTTATTGCCGTGAGATGTTACCCCACTCTTCCACCAAGGCACCTGCAAGTTCCCAGAGATTTCTGTGGGGAATGGCCCTAGACCTCACCCTCCGATCCAACAGGCACCAGACGTGTTCAATGGGATTGAGATCCGTGCTCTTCGCTGGCCATGGCAGAACACTGACATTCCTGTCTTGCAGGAAATCACGCACAGAACGAGCAGTATGGCTGGTGGCACTGTCATGCTGGAGGGTCATGTCAGGATGAGCCTGCAGGAAGGGTACCACGGACCCTCCACCTCCAAATCGATCCCGCTCCAGAGTACAGGCCTCGGTGTAAAGCTCATTCCTTCGATGATAAACGCGAATCCAACCGTCACCCCTGGTGAGACAAAACTGGCACTCGTCAGTGAAGAGCACGTTTTGCCAGTCCTGTCTGGTCCAGCGACGGTGGGTTTGTGCCCATAAGCGACGTTGTTGCCAGTGATGTCTGGTGAAGACCTGCCTTACAACAGGCCTACAAGCCCTCAGTCCAGCCTCTCTCAGCCTATTACGGACAGTCTGAGCACTGTTGGAGCGATTATGCATTCCTGGTGTAACTCGGGCAGTTGTTGTTGCCATCCTGTACCTGTCCCGCAGGTGTGATGTTCGGATGTACCGATCCTGTGTAGGTGTTGTTACCCGTGGTCTGCCACTGTGAGGATGATCAGCTGTCCGTCCTGTCTCCCTGTAGCGCTGTCTTAGGCGTCTCACAGTACGGACATTGCAATTTATTGCCCTGGCCAAATCTGCAGTTCTCATACCTCTTTGCAGCATGCCTAAGGCACGTTCACGCAGATGAGCAGGGACCCTGGGTATCTTTCTTTTGCTGTTTTTCAGAGTCAGTAGAAAGGCTTTTTTAGTGTCCTAGGTTTTCATAACTGTGATCTTAATTGCCTACCATCTGTAAGCTGTTAGTGTCTTAACGACCGTGCATGTTCATTCATTATTTATGGTTCATTGAACAAGCATGGGAAACAGTGTTTAAACCCTTTACAATGAAGATCTGTGAAGTTATTTTGATCCTGAAAAAGGGACGTTTCTTTTTTTGCTTGAGTTTATTTGCTAGGAATAACAATTTCCTGAATATTGACTTTGGGACATGCGTGGGCGGTCAGACGAGGCCTCTTTGTTTCATCTGAAACCAATAAAAGAACATCTAGCTTTATGCCCTCCAGTCCAACTCAAGTCTTTAAATAGGCCGTAATCTTTAAGGAAAGAAAAGTTGACAGTTTTAAAACATACTGACTATATAATTATTATTATGATGTGAAATGAAGTGAAAGAAACTGTCCTTTACAAGCTCCTGTATGAGGGAGTCCCTGGGAGCACCAATAAGATGACAGCTTCACTGCCATAATGACTGACTAGGCATCAGAGAGCAAGAGAGAGTGAGAGAAAAGGGGGGGGGATTTGGACACGGCCCTCTTAGCCTGATGATCTTAGATCCAACCTCTCCCTCAGCGACAGCGGGGATAATTGTTCCGAGCCCAGGGTCTCTGATGGTTATCTCCAGATTGGAGCGGCACAACGTGAGTGTCATGCTACAACACAAATGTCCCATGTCTGGGTGCTACTAAGGGGCAACAGACAGAGAGGTAAAGGTATTACAGACTTGATCCCATACAGGGTCACCTTGATTTGATGTTGACAAGAACAGCCACAGACTGTGACCACACTACACAGCACTAGACTGAAATCACTAGGACTGAAGGGTGCATATGCTAAAGCTGGAGGCTACTAAAGTTGAACACCCGACTGGGCACCGCGACAGTCTGACAGACGTTCTCCATCTTCAACTGTCAAACGGAGTTGACCAATTCTGTTAATCTGATAGACACATCTCTCCAAAATGACACATCGATTATAAGTCAATAATTTGTTAAGACTGCCATGCAAAGAGAGGGGATAGGGGTGGATGAATTTAAATTCCATGGGGCGGATGACTTATGTCAGCTAGCTAGTCCTGCTCAATGAGTCTCATTATGTTGTTCTAAGTGCAGACAAAGTGCTGCATTAGGGAATAGACAGGACTATCCTATACCCTCCCCGGCTAAACAACTATGTCCCAGTAAACTGTACCTTCTCCTGGACATCCTGCTTCTGCTTGAGGGCCTCCTCCAGCTGGGCTTGTAGGTCAGAGATCTGGGCTAGGTTCTGAGTTGACTACACACACACACACACACACACGCACACGCACACGCACACACACACGCACACACACACACAGGTTAGCTACTTTAACACTCATTTATCTCTACAGTGTACTGCGTGATGTCTCCTTTATTAGCACAGTATAACATGATATATTCTTATCCATTTGGTCTACACAGACAACAGATTGATCAACAACCATAAACAAACATGTTGATGGGGACAATGTCACAGGGACATATTTTTAAACGCACAAGCAGGGAGGGGAGACATCAATACATCTCATTGTGAAATCACTTATCAGAGATGAGTGCTTTTTCTGCTACATGAAGCGCTCAGCATAGCGAGCCCAGGGGAACAGCTTTCTCACTTTAGACGGGATACATTCATTTGAATCTAGTGGAAGCTGATCACTCATATTTCTACCAGTGTTAGACAGACAGAGCTCACTTTTCATTTCCACTTGATAGCAATCTGCTCTACACATATACATTAACACTAAGCTGCTAGCTAATACTACTTACACCATTGAAATAATGCAGATTTACCAGAATGTGACTGTGTGTGTGTGTGTGTGTGTTACCTGGGAGACAGCTGACTTGTGCTTCTTCATGAGCTCGTTCATATCCTCCTGGTCCTCCTCCATACGAGACTGCAGATCATTCTTCTCTCTCTGCAGCCTGCTCAACTGCTCCTCCAGCTGAGAGAGAGAGAGGGAGAGAGAGAGAGAGAGAGAGAGGGAGAGAGAGAGAGAGACAGAGAGAGAGAGAGAGAGAGAGAGAGAGACAGACAGACAGACAGACAGACAGAGAGAGAGACAGAGAGAGAGAGAGAGAGAGAGAGAGGGAGAGACAGAGACAGAGAGAGACAGACAGACAGAGAGAGAGAGAGGGAGAGAGAGAGACAGAGAGAGAGACAGAGAGAGAGACAGAGAGAGAGAGAGAGAGAGAGAGAGAGAGAGAGAGAGAGGGAGAGAGAAACAGAGAGAGAGAGAGAGGGAGAGAGAGAGACAGAGAGAGAGGGAGGGAGAGAGAGAGAGAGACAGAGAGAGAGAGAGGGAGAGAGAGACAGAGACAGAGAGAGAGAGAGAGAGAGCGAGACAGAGCCAGGGGGGAAAGAGAGAGATTTATAGAATGTGTAAAATAGGATGCTGACTTCTGTAACGGTACATTCAATATTGTGAAACGTATATTGATCCAACCAACTGACCATAGAATAATGTTGTTTCAGGATATATCCACAATATACTCCATATGTTATAAACCATAAGAATGCTCATCAGTACAGTTTAATATTGTAGAATCTTACAGTGGAGGCATATTACCCCTCCCACAAAGACTGTTCCCAGTCACCTGGGGTGGCAGGTAGCCTAGTGGTTAGAGTGTTGGGCCAGTAACCAAAAGGTTGCTAGATCAAATCCCCGAGCTGACAAGGTAAAAAAATCTGTTGTTCTGCCCCTGAACAAGGCAGTTAGCCTACTGTTCCTAGGCTGTCATTGTAAATAAGAATTTGTTCTGGTTAAATAAAAAAAACTGATCAACTGAGCCAATTAGCAGCTAATGCTTGCAGGTTGCTCCTAACTGACTTCTGTGTGAATTTCAGAGGTGTAATCCCATTTCTATAATTACTTCAACAATGCTGAGAGGGGCAGCAGGAAAATGAGAGGGGCTGGGGACAGTCAGGGGATGTATTAATACATGATGAATAATGTGGATATCAGAAAAGGATAATTAATCCTTTAGTACATAGCTGAGAGATGACAGGACTTGCTGGCACAATGACATCCGTCTTGTTAACATGGAGGGAAAAACAGACTGGGGGAATGGATAATGGACCACATCTGATGAATTTCACCAAAATAGAACCAACAGAATTCCTTGGAAAGGAATTGCAAGATTTCATACTGGTATTAATACCCATTCAATGTTTATTTCCTATGTTAGACCAAATAAATACCCTAATTTCCCAAAAATATGCACAAGTAAAGTAAATATCAACCCCAACGTTGATGTGTTTGTTCCTGTTGTACTTCCATGCCAGGAAAACATGAAATAAACCATAGACAATCATTCCATTAAAAAGCACATTGAGACTGATGAAAATCAGGTTGTGTACCGCAACCTGCAAAACATCTATCCATTCATCTCTCCCAGTAGCTGTTGTTCCTGACCTGCTGCTATGTGAACTCAATTACCTTTCCCTCTCTCTGCAAAGATAATATTCACCCAATGACTGCTGTATTAAACTGGAATGGATTTCAAGGTGATATGTCATGTTCAAGTTAGAAATGTTGATGAAACATGCCATCATGGGCAGAAATCATTTCCCTGCACTCATAATGGCAGTCGCAGTGGTCAATCTCACAGGAAGAGAGGTGAGGACGGGGAAGGAAAGAAGGAGAGAGAGATTCCCTCCACTGGCTTCCAGTCAAAGCTCGAGTACACTACAAGACCATGGTTGCCTACAGATCAGCAAGAGGAACTGCACCTCCCTACCATCAGGCTATGCTAAAACCCTACACCATAACCCGAGTATTCGGTTCTGCCACCTCTGGTCTCTTGGCTCTCGCTCAGCCCAGTCCAAGCTCTTCTCTGTCCTGGTACCCCAATGGTGGGACCAGCTTCCCCTTGAAACTATGACAGTGGAGTCCCTGCCCATCTTCCCTGCCCATCTGAAACCCTACCTCTTGAAAATAGTATATTAAATAATCTCACAGCACTCTTCCCCAACCCCTTGCGTGCTCTGAATAAAAGTGATGGTGAATGTAATAGGTTAGAGGTAGGAAGGAATGGTGAACTGTACTGACAGCCTGTTTGGCTTTGGAGATGTCGTCCATCTGCACATGCAAGTCCTCAATCTCCACCTCCATAGATTTACGGGCCTTCACTGCTGCCGCACAAGTAAACTCTGACTCCTCCAGCTGAGAGAGAGGGATAGAGAGAGAGGGAGAGAGATAGAGATTTCATTTCCAATATCGAAATTCTATTGAATTCTTATTGTGATGTTTCTTGACTTTCCCAGTATCTCCGTGGTGTGTCTGTATCTCCGTGGCGTGTCAGTATCTCCGTGGCGTGTCAGTATCTCCGCGGTGTGTCAGTATCTCCATGGTGTATCACTGGGCGAGGGTGCTAGGGGTCGTACCTACCTGGTTTTTGAGCTGGGCAATCTCTCTCTTGCTGGGGGCGTTGTTCTTCATGTGGTCCAGCATGATCTGGGCGTCGGCCAGCAGGGCCTTGGTGCGCTTCAGATCCTTCCTCAGCCTCTTCTCTGTCTCCACGTCTCTGGGGTTCACCTGGGGACAGCAGCAACACAACCAGATTACGACCAGCTCAACATATTACACCACACACTAATCACAGTACCAACAAAAGCCTGCATAATCTGTAACTATCCAGTAGGAGGGTTGACAGCCACAGGACATATAGCTAGTCTGAGTAAAGACGGTCCAAGGTGGACTGGTAGTGGGGTGTCTGACAGTACCTGGTCCTGAGCAGACAGCAGCTTGGTCTCCAGTTCTCTCCTCTCACGTAGGACCTTCTGTTTGTCATTATACTCCTCCTCCAGCTGGACTTCTATCTGCTTCAGCTGACAACACAGGAAAACACTATATGTGACCTAGGAAATGTGATCCAACTGAAAGAGACGTGTTTACATAAGTCATCGTTTATGTTTGTGCTTTGGTGACGAAACCAGCTATTTGTGGCGACTAAAGTCGCACATTGTCACAACTAATCATTTGCCTTTAGAGTCATATAAGGTTGTCGGTGTGTGCTGCCGGTGTGTGCAGTACCTTCTTACTGCAGGACTGTCTGATCTCCTCCACCTCCTCATCTTTACTCTCAATCTCCTTGGAGTGTGTCTGGCGCAGTCTCTCTGTCTCCATCTCCAGACGCAGCTTAGCCTGCACAACACAAAGACAAAGTATATATGAGTGTCATCCTCAGTAGAGTGTGTGTGCGCGCGTCTGCATGTGTGTGTACAAGTGTGTGGGTATCTGTGTGTATATATAACTCTGTACCTGCTCCAGCATCTGTATAGTTCCGGCCTGTTCATCCAGCTCCTCTTCCTGGTCTTTGACCTTGGCCTCCAGGTCACGCATCGTCTTCTTCACCTTGGACAGCGACGCCTCATCCTTGGTCTCCTGGGACGACAGGTCCAGCAGCTCCGCCTCCAGCTGTTCTAACTTCACATTCTGCGCACACATCTCCAGGTCCTTGTCCTATAGGGAGAGAGGACATGCACATTAAAACACACATCTCCAGGTCCTTGTCCTATAGGGAGAGAGGACATACACATTAAAACACACATCTCCAGGTCCTTGTCCTATAGGGAGAGAGGACATGCACATTAAAACACACATCTCCAGGTCCTTGTCCTATAGGGAGAGAGGACATACACATTAAAACACACATCTCCAGGTCCTTGTCCTATAGGGAGAGAGGACATACACATTAAAACACACATCTCCAGGTCCTTGTCCTATAGGGAGAGAGGACATACACATTAAAACACACATCTCCAGGTCCTTGTCCTATAGGGAGAGAGGACATACACATTAAAACACACATCTCCAGGTCCTTGTCCTATAGGGAGAGAGGACATACACATTAAAACACACATCTCCAGGTCCTTGTCCTATAGGGAGAGAGGACATACACATTAAAACACACATCTCCAGGTCCTTGTCCTATAGGGAGAGAGGAGATACACATTAAAACACACATCTCCAGGTCCTTGTCCTATAGGGAGAGAGGAGACACATATCCAGGTCCTTGTCCTATAGGGAGAGAGGAGACACATCTCCAGGTCCTTGTCCTATAGGGAGAGAGGAGACACACATCACCAGGTCCTTGTCCTATATGGAGAGAGGAGACACATTAAAACACACATCTCCAGGTCCTTGTCCTATAGGGAGAGAGGAGATACACATTAAAACACACATCTCCAGGTCCTTGTCCTATAGGGAGAGAGGAGACACACATCTCCAGGTCCTTGTCCTATAGGGAGAGAGGAGACACATCTCCAGGTCCATGTCCTCTAGGGAGAGAGGAGACACACATCTCCAGGTCCTTGTCCTAAAGGGAGAGAGGAGATACACATTAAAACACACATCTCCAGGTCCTCATCCTATAGGGAGAGAGGAGACACACATCTCCAGGTCCTTGTCCTATAGGGAGAGAGGAGACACACATCTCCAGGTCCTTGTCCTATAGGGAGAGAGGAGACACACATCTCCAGGTCCTTGTCCTATAGGGAGAGAGGAGACACACATCTCCAGGTCCTTGTCCTATAGGGAGAGAGGAGACACACATCTCCAGGTCCTTGTCCTATAGGGAGAGAGGAGACACACATCTCCAGGTCGTGGTCTTATAGGGAGAGAGGAGACACACAAGTCCAGGTCCTTGTCCTATAGGGAGAGAGGACATACACATTAAAACACACATCTCCAGGTCCTTGTCCTATAGGGAGAGAGGACATACACATTAAAACACACATCTCCAGGTCCTTGTCCTATAGGGAGAGAGGAGATACACATTAAAACACACATCTCCAGGTCCTTGTCCTATAGGGAGAGAGGAGACACATTTCCAGGTCCTTGTCCTATAGGGAGAGAGGAGACACACATCTCCAGGTCCTTGTCCTATAGGGAGAGAGGAGACACACATCACCAGGTCCTTGTCCTATATGGAGAGAGGAGATACACATTAAAACACACATCTCCAGGTCCTTGTCCTATAGGGAGAGAGGAGATACACATTAAAACACACATCTCCAGGTCCTTGTCCTATAGGGAGAGAGGAGACACACATCTCCAGGTCCTTGTCCTATAGGGAGAGAGGAGACACATCTCCAGGTCCATGTCCTATAGGGAGAGAGGAGACACACATCTCCAGGTCCTTGTCCTAAAGGGAGAGAGGAGATACACATTAAAACACACATCTCCAGGTCCTCATCCTATAGGGAGAGAGGAGACACACATCTCCAGGTCCTTGTCCTATAGGGAGAGAGGAGACACACATCTCCAGGTCCTTGTCCTATAGGGAGAGAGGAGACACACATCTCCAGGTCCTTGTCCTATAGGGAGAGAGGAGACACACATCTCCAGGTCCTTGTCCTATAGGGAGAGAGGAGACACACATCTCCAGGTCCTTGTCCTATAGGGAGAGAGGAGACACACATCTCCAGGTCGTGGTCTTATAGGGAGAGAGGAGACACACAAGTCCAGGTCGTGGTCCTATAGGGAGAGAGGAGACACACATCTCCAGGTCCTTGTCCTATAGGGAGAGAGGAGACACACATCTCCAGGTCCTTGTCCTATAGGGAGAGAGGAGACACACATCTCCAGGTCGTGGTCTTATAGGGAGAGAGGAGACACACAAGTCCAGGTCGTGGTCCTATAGGGAGAGAGGAGACACACATCTCCAGGTCCTTGTCCTATAGGGAGAGAGGAGACACACATCTCCAGGTCCTTGTCCTATAGGGAGAGAGGAGACACACATATCCAGGTCCTTGTCCTATAGGGAGAGAGGAGACACACATCTCCAGGTCCTTGTCCTATAGGGAGAGAGGAGACACATCTCCAGGTCCTTGTCCTATAGGGAGAGAGGAGACACACATCTCCAGGTCCTTGTCCTATATGGAGAGAGGAGACACACATCTCCAGGTCCTTGTCCTATAGGGAGAGAGGAGACACACAAGTCCAGGTCGTGGTCTTATAGGGAGAGAGGAGACACACATCTCCAGGTCCTTGTCCTATAGGGAGAGAGGAGACACACATCTCCAGGTCCTTGTCCGATAGGGAGAGAGGAGACACACATCTCCAGGTCCTTGTCCTATAGGGAGAGAGGAGACACACATCTCCAGGTCCTTGTCCTATAGGGAGAGAGGAGACACACATCTCCAGGTCCTTGTCCTATAGGGAGAGAGGAGACACACATCTCCAGGTCCTTGTCCTATAGGGAGAGAGGAGACACACATCTCCAGGTCCTTGTCCTATAGTGTGGTTCACTTAATGTTTAGTGCAGTGTGAACACTCCAAAAAAAACTCAGACCCCTCAAAAGAGCCCCTGAAGCAAACCGACCTGTGACCATGTCCAGAGGGGGTCTGAGTTCAGTTCGCTTGAATTCCCAAGTCCGGTTCCCTTTTTTAGGGTAATGTAATCAAAAAGCTCCCCAGGTTCGCTTGTCATTATTCCCGCACCACAGACTATCAAGGGCATTAATATAGTTGGTCCCCTTTTCATGCTATTACAGCCTCCACTCTTCTGGGAATGCATTCCACTAGATGTTGGAACATTGCTGTGGGGACTTGCTTCCATTCAGCCACAAGCGCATTAGTGAGGACGTGCGCTGATGTTGGGCGATTAAGCCTGGCTCGCAGTCGGGGTTCCAAGATGTTTGATGGGGTTGAGGTCAGTGCTCTGTGCAGGCCAGTCAAATTCTTCAACACCGATCTCGACAAACCATATCTCAATGGATCTCACTTTGTGCATGGGGGCATTGTCAGGCTGAAACAAGAAAGGCCTTCCCCAAACTGTTGCGACAAAGTTGGAACAACAGAATCGTCTAGAATGTAATTGTATGCTGTAGCACTAAGATTTAAATTCACTGGAACTAAGTGGCCTAGCCCGAACAATGCAAAACAGCCCCAGACCATTATTCCTCCTCCACCAAACTCCCTACAGCTGGCACTACGCATTGGGGCAGGTAGCATTCTCCTGGCATCCACCAAACCCAGATTCATCGGACTGCCAGATGGTGAAGCGCGATTCATCACTCTAGAGAACGTGTTTCCACTGCTCCAGAGTCCAATGTTGGTGAGCTTTACACCACTCCAGCCAATGCTTGGTATTGCGATCTTAGGGTTTTGTGCGGATGCTCGGCCATGGAAACTCACTTCATGAGGCTCCCAACGAACAGTTATTGTGCTGATGTTGCTTCCAGAGGCAGTTTGGAACTCGGTAGTTTTCTGCTAATGAAAAGACTGATGTAGTGAGTGTTGCAACCGAGGATAGACAATTTTTACGCGCTTCAGCACTTGGTGGTCCCGTTCTGGGATCTTGCGTGGCCAACCACTTGGTGGCTGAGCCATTGTTGCTTCTAGATGTTTCCACTTCACAATAACAGTGCTTATAGTTCAACGGGGCAGGTCTAGCAGGGCATACATTTGACGAACTGACTTGTTGGAAAAGTGGCATCCTATGACGGTGCTACGTTGAAAGTCACTGAGCTCTTCAGTACGGGCAATTCTACTGCCAATGTTTGTCTATGGAGATTGCATGGCTGAGTGCTCAATTTTATACACCTGTCAGCAATGGGTGTGGCTAAAATAGCAGAATCCACTAATTTCAAGGCGTGTCCGTCCACATACTTTTGGCAATGTAGTGTATTTGATGAGAATCACATCGAGGACAAAATCAATTCTAGCTCTTAAAGGGGCAGTAGTCTACATTGGGTGTACAATTTTCAATTTCTGCATTATTTAACCTGCAGTTATTCTGCTATTTATTCTCTTACCAATAATATTGACATGTTAATAGTATCTTCTGATTACAATTATTATGTCTCATCTTTTAACTAAATGCAATCTATTAGCTTCCAAAATGTAGGTATATCTAGCTGTCCGATAACACATTCTGATGGAAGGGCTTGTCCTGCACTTTGTAAAAACCCAGAGTGCATTGAGTGAATGTTGGAAAAAGATTTTGGTTCCTTTATAAACATAACAATGTGAATGCAAAGAGGACACAGAACACAAAATAGGTGAAGTGAACTGGCAGAAGAGTTGAGTCCTCATCAAAAGGTAAGGGCAGTGAGAATACAAAGACAACTGAGTTATTTTACCCCAGAGTTCACTTTAAAGAGGACTGAGATCAGTTATTTTAAAGAGGACTATGTGTGAAAACATCCTAAACACACATATCCATGTCCTAAAGGTGTATACACACACAATCATTTTTTTTTTTAAATTGTTCAAATAGCTGTGCTTGATTGAGCTTGCCATGGAGCCACTAGAATAGTCACAACAAGTCTGTCACCTGAGACTTCGGGAAGACTCAAATGCTCAAAGTACTTGAAAGACTTCAAATACTATTTGAATAAATGTTTGGCACACACAGAGATGTGGTAGGCCAGTAGAGTACAGTACCTGCAGTTGCTGTCGTAGGCTAAACACCTCTCCAGTCAGCATGTCCTTCTCTCTGCTCAGCATCTCTCTAATATTCTTCTCCCTCTGAACCTCCTCCTGAGACAGGTTCTGCTCGGAGTCAAACCTGACACACACACAGACATGTTAATGCCCTGTCTGGCTAGACACACACCCTGCCGTGAGTCTCCTATCGACATAGAACAACATACTCGAGTGTTTGTCGTTCTGTTTACTTAGTGAACTAAAGGGGTTAGACAGCAGGGGCCTCTAACCAGCACAGCGAAGTTTAGAGACCACACAGTGTGTCTGTGTGTGTGTGTATATGTTTCTCCCCCCTGAGTTCCAGGAGACGTCCATGGTGAAAAAGTCTCTGGTCAGCAGGCTGGAAGCCAAGTGTGTACACATACGCACACCAAACATTTGCAGTGTGGTTGCGGCATCCCAGTAAGTTTCATAGACTTTACTGATCTCCTTGATTCATTTGTATTATAAACTGGGTGTTTTGAGCCCTGAATGATGACAGCAGTGATATATCAGACCTTTACAGTTCTAATTACGTTGGAAACCAGTTTAATAGCAATAAGGCACCTCAGGGGTTTGTGATATATGGCCAATATACCACGGCTAAGAGCTGTATCCAGGCACTCCACTTTGCATCATGCTTAAGAACAGCCCTTAGCCGTGGTATATTGACCATATATCACACCTCCTCGGGCCTTATTGCTTAATTATATCTAGCCTACTGTGCTTCAGTGTGACATCACTCAGTGACCATTACCACAGGGAGAGCGAGAGAAAGAAACAAAGAGAGAGCGAGAGTGAGAGTGAGAGCGAGAGAGACAGACAGACAGACATACAGACAGACAGACAGAGAGAGAACAGGGGAGAGAGAGATTGAGAGAGTACTGTGGTGTTTTACCCAGGGCTTTAAAATATTTAAAGTTACAGTGAAGATCTAAGGTAGTGAGCTCTGGTTTCTTCTTCAGGTCACAGTGAGGGTGAGTGTATGAGTAATATCAGGCTGTAGTTGCAGATCTGAACGTACTGTATGAGTGTGTGTGTGACGCACACCTGTGTGTAGGTGAGTGTGTCTGTATCATAGACTCAGATAGACATCGCATCATTGCATTTGTCCTATTATGGCGTCAAGGAAAGCACAGGCAGCGCCATTCAGGACATCTTCATTTTGAAGTAGACCATTTTCTTTTTCTTCTACGGAGTTGGTAAACAAACTGAAAGGGCGCATACTGCCACCTGGAGTGTGTTGTTTGAACAGGTATAAATCCAAGGTTGGCGATTTACTGCCAACTGCAGTTAAGGAAAGTTTAATTCATTGGCTGATCCCTCCTGATGACCTGGATGGAATTATGTGATCCTTTCTTAACCCATTGGAAGTCCTACGCAGTTGATTACTTCAAAATGGTGAAAGTCCTCAATGGCGCTGCCCGTGCTAAAACAGACTTTTGAGTACTATAGTCCTCTATCTATTTCTATGGTCTGTGTGCACGTGTGTTTGTCGCCCTACAGAGTGTGTGCGGTATGAACTGAACTCACTTCCTCTGTTTCTTCTCCAGGTCATGGTTGCGGCTCTGCTGGCCTTCCAGGTGTAGCTTGGTGTCCTGTAGCTCAGCCGTCAATCTCTGACACTTCTTCTTCAGCTGCTGGGCCGTACGCTGCACCTCCTCACTGTCTGCCTGGAGGTCACTCAGCTGGAGGGGGACGGAGAGAGATAGAGAGAGAGATTGTAACATTTAAAATATTTTTTCAAAATAAGCAGAGGCATGAAATAGGTCAAAGCATCTGTTAGCTTCTGTCAAGCTGTCTGTCTGAGTGGCCGACCAGGTGAGAGAAAGAAAAGACTAGTTATTGCTTCACTGCTCCTTTTACGTCTCACTGAGTGAGCGCTCGGGGAGTGTAAAGCTTTATTTGACGTTTTATGGGAAAGCTCAGAGGAGTTGTCAAAAACAGAGAAAGGGGCTGAGAAAAAGACAGAAAGAAAAGCCAGACAGAGTTGGACAAAGACAGGGATGGGCAGATTCCTTTCCTCATTGCTGGGCAGGTGAGAGAAAAGGAGAGACAGACAGACCCACCAAGAGCAGTAGTCAACTACATCTTGACAACTCAGGAAGGAATGAAGGATATGAGAAGTATTTCAGCCTGTGTGCGTGTGTAAATGAGGTAGGTGTAAATACTAACGTGCAAGTGTGTGTAAGCAGGGGGAGGTTGAGTTAGAAGTGTGTGTGTCCTACGCTGCCTTACCCTCCTCTCCAGCTGTCAGAAGTGTGTGTGTCCTACGCTGCCTTACCCTCCTCTCCAGCTGTCAGAAGTGTGTGTGTCCTACGCTGCCTTACCCTCCTCTCCAGCTGTCAGAAGTGTGTATGTCCTACGCTGCTTAACCTCCTCTCCAGCTGTCAGAAGTGTGTGTGTCCTACGCTGCTTACCCTCCTCTCCAGCTGTCAGAAGTGTGTATGTCCTACGCTGCTTACCCTCCTCTCCAGCTGTCAGAAGTGTGTATGTCCTACGCTGCTTACCCTCCTCTCCAGCTGTCAGAAGTGTGTATGTCCTACGCTGCTTAACCTCCTCTAGAGCTGTCAGAAGTGTGTATGTCCTACGCTGCTTAACCTCCTCTCCAGCTGTCAGAAGTGTGTATGTCCTACGCTGCTTAACCTCCTCTCCAGCTGTCAGAAGTGTGTGTGTCCTACGCTGCTTAACCTCCTCTCCAGCTGTCAGAAGTGTGTATGTCCTACGCTGCTTACCCTCCTCTCCAGCTGTCAGAAGTGTGTATGTCCTACGCTGCTTACCCTCCTCTCCAGCTGTCAGAAGTGTGTATGTCCTACGCTGCTTAACCTCCTCTAGAGCTGTCAGAAGTGTGTGTGTCCGATGCTGCCTTACCCTCCTCTCCAGCTGTCAGAAGTGTGTATGTCCTACGCTGCCTTACCCTCCTCTCCAGCTGTCAGAAGTGTGTGTGTCCTACGCTGCCTTACTCTCCTCTCCAGCTGTCAGAAGTGTGTGTGTCCTACGCTGCCTTACTCTCCTCTCCAGCTGTCAGAAGTGTGTGTGTCCTACGCTCCTTACTCTCCTCTCCAGCTGTCAGAAGTGTGTGTGTCCTACGCTGCCTTACTCTCCTCTCCAGCTGTCAGAAGTGTGTGTGTCCTACGCTGCCTTACCCTCCTCTCCAGCTGTCAGAAGTGTGTGTGTCCAATGCTGCCTTTACCCTCCTCTCCAGCTGTCAGAAGTGTGTGTGTCCGATGCTGCCTTACCCTCCTCTCCAGCTGTCAGAAGTGTGTGTGTCCGATGCTGCCTTACCCTCCTCTCCAGCTGTCAGAAGTGTGTATGTCCTACGCTGCCTTACCCTCCTCTCCAGCTGTTAGAAGTGTGTGTGTCCGATGCTGCCTTACCCTCCTCTCCAGCTGTCAGAAGTGTGTATGTCCTACGCTGCCTTACCCTCCTCTAGAGCTGTCAGAAGTGTGTGTGTCCGATGCGGCCTTACCCTCCTCTCCAGCTGTCGTTTGTTTTGCTGCTCCATCTCCAGCTTGTCATCAAACTCCTGCTGGAGCCTCTTCTTGGTGAACTCGATCTCTCTGATGGCTCTCTCATACTTCAGTCTCCACTCCCCCCCTAACAGACACAACATGATACAGCACAGTTAGCATACAGGTCATGGACAGCACTACAAGAACCACACCAGTTCACAATTCAATCACAGGAGGTTGGTGGCCACCTTAATTGGGGAGGACAGGCTTGTGGTAATGGCTGGAGCAGAATGGTATCAAACACATGGTTTCCATCCACTCTGTTCCAGCCATTATTATGAGCTGTCCTCCCCTCAGCAACCTCCACTGCATTCAATATGTCTTCAAATAGAACTAAGTAGAAATTGAATAGCCAGTTTGAAAGGAAGTCTGTTTGACCATGGAAGGGGTTTGCATGAGTCAGGAGGTAATGTATCAAACTGTATTGAAGCCATATTAGAGTCGGTACAGTACTGTTATGGCCTGTACATGTACAGAATGTACTAAAGTATGTGACACCCCTTCAAATGAGTGGATTTGGCTACTTCAGCCACACCCGTTGCTGAAAGGTGTACAAAATCAGGCACACAGCCATGCAATCTCCATAGACAAACATTAGCAGTAGAATGGCCCGTACTGAAGAGCTCATTGACGTTCAACGTGGCACTGTCATACAGCCACACAAGCTCACAGAATGTGACAGCCGAGTGCTGAAGTGAGTAAAAATAGTCTGTCCTCGGTTGCAACACTCACTACCGAGTTCCAAACTGCCCCTGGAAGCAACGTCAGCACAAAAACTGATGTCGGGAGATTCATGAAATGGGTTTCCATGGCCGAGCAGCAGCACACAACCCTAAGATCACCATGTGCAATGCCAAGCGTTGGCTGGAGAGGTGTAAAGCTCGCCGCCATTGGACACTGGAGCAGTGGAAACGCGTTCTCTAGAGTGATGAATCACGCTTCACCATCTGGCAGTCCGACAAATGAATCTGGGTTTGGCAGATGCCAGGTATGCCAGCAATATTCCAACATCTAGTGGAAAGCATTCCCAGAAGAGTGGAGGCTGTTATAGCAGCAAAGGGGGACCAACTCCATATTCATGTCCATGATTTTGGAATGAGATGTTCGACAAGCAGGTGTCCACATACTTTTGGTCATGTAGTGTCTCTTAAACAGGGTTGTCTATTCCACTTAAAATGAGGGGTGTTGAAAATTAAAAACAAAACACTGACACAAAATCTATTCTACATTCAGAATAGCCAAACAAAGACTGCATTCGCAGTCTAGCTGGAAGTCTGTTCGGCATGCAGTCGAATATAATTTGAGGACGCCTGCTGTCTTTTATAATCCATTTATACAAACCTTTTGTCTCCTCATTGATTTCAGGCAGCCACATCAGTCTACAGGGTGGTCAGCTTGATTCCACCAACCAGAAACAGCCTACTTCCATCCTGATCTTGGGGTCTACCTTTGTGTGCTGGTTTTCATGGTGTTAAGTTGTCACCATGGCAACAGTGTGTGTGGTTTGGTTTTACTATCCTTGTGAGTCCCCACAAGGATATTACAACAAGGAAAATTCAGACAAGTGGGGTCATTTTGCCAGTCCCCACAAGCAAAAAGGCTATTTTAGGCTTAGGGGTTAGGTTTAGGGTTGCAATTAGGGTTAGAATTAAGGTTGGGTTAGGAGTTAGATTTAGGAGTTAGGTTTAGTTTTAGGGGTTAAGGTTAGGTTAAGGGTTATGTTTAGGGTTAAGGAAAATAAGATTTTAAATGGAAATAAATGTTTTGGTCCCCACAAGGATAGTAAAACAAGCAAGTGTGTGTGCCGCTGACCTGTGTCGTCGTCGTCCATCTCTCCGTTGAGCTCGGAGGCTCTGAGGAGTCTGGTCTCCATCACCTCCATCTCCATAGAGTCCATAGACTTCTTCATCGAGTCAAACTTAGTCTGGGGAGAGAACCACAGGCCATGCATTAATACACAAACACATTATACCAAGACAGAGATAGAAATACTAACAGATAGGCCTCACATTGCTCTCACACGCACACTTCCTCTAAATGACACAATCGCTCATTTCTAGAAGCGAGGTCATTTGTACCCAGCCCAGCCCATCAGCATGTGCAATCTGAACAGTCAGTGGAAAAATCTATCCCAGCTAGTTGGAACACCCGGAAAAAAAACATCATGTCAAATGTCAAATAGAAAACTAAAGTCTGGGGGAGGCAGGGTCAACAATCTGATCACACCATTAGGTTTCAGCCAACAGAACTGGCAAGGTCGTCATTGCAAATCAGAATCGGTTTTCCATTTACCTATCTGGTTCAAATAATGGGTTGAGTGAAATAATTGTGTACATCCTACAACAGTTAAGGATGTGTAATTTCTCCTTGGCTGTGTTTACCTGCAGGTCCTTCATGTCTTTCTCCAGTCTCAGTCTCTCTGAGGTCTCAGACTCCAGCAGCTGAGAGGCCGACTCTCCTGTGTTCCTCTCGTCTGCCAGCTCCGACGACAGCTCTGTGATCTGGCATACACACAATCACAATTAGCAAGAGGGTTACACATGCACCCGGTCTTATGCATATAGTGCAATACAGTTCAACTTCATGACATACTTACAACCTTCATCTGTTCATCCTTTATTTATAGAGACAGAGCTGCTGGTACAATGTCTCTTATATTAGTCTGCAGCGCAGTGTGTGTGTGTGTGTGTGTGTATGTGTACCCGGCTCTCCAGGCGGTCACTGTTGAGTCTCAGCTCGTTCCTCTCCTTCTCCACCTTCTCCAGCCTCCCTTTCAGCTGCTGGATCTCCTCCTGGGAACAGATAGACAGAACGAGAGAGGGAGGGGGAAGAGGGAAAACGTATTACAGTATTAGAGGGAGCTAAATCTGTATAGTCTATAAAGCAAGGGGAGGGAATCAAATGCAGGGGAGTAATCATTACTCCAAACAGTTGCAAAATATTACATTTTGCAATGAAAACTAGCATTTCTATTGGACAGATTCAGTTAGGTTTGCTGTTTGCTGAACCTGTCCAATATAAACGCTAGTTTCCATCCCTGTTTGGCGTAATGATGCACCCCTGATCAACAGTAGATGGAGGGTGTGTACAGTTTGTGTACTCACGTCTTTGCCACGTATCTGCTCCTCTGTGAGCTGGACCTCTATAAGGGGGCGTACTGTGGTGAACACCTTCCACCAGGCCCAGCCCTTCACGCCCTTGTTCTTCTTGATGTTCTTCTGGATACAGCGGATGGCCAGGTCCTGGATCTGAAACGCACGCAGAGGAGCAGAGGGTTCTTACAACGAAGGAACCTGTGTGTGTGTGTGTGTGTTTGTGTCTGCAGTTGTCTGCCAACATGTAGGATTCTTCAAGTTCTTTGACATGGATATAAATATGTATCACAAATAAGTATCAAATTTGTAACTTTTGATAAAGAAAATAAAAAATGCCATTGCTTAGGGTCATTGTCTACTGGCACGTTAACAGGCACTTGCATCAAGTGTGACAATTTGGGCGAGCTAGAATCAAGACATTGAAAAGATCTTCTGGGTTTAAGAGCTGAGACAGAGCTCTTCAGAGAATTCAAATCAAACATCAATAACACTTTGGCAGCCTGTTAAAAAGGCATTAGGAGGAGCTACATGCTCCAGCTACATGGGCATCTCCAATAAACCACCCATTATCTGGCAACCCAATTAGAGCAGCACAATGCAACCGCATCCAATGGGGTTGCCATGACAGAACACGATACGTATTTGTCACGCCATGAGAGCACCTAAATGCCTCTTAGCCATCCTAGTCACTGACTGAACAGGCATACAGGTTATGCCCCCTAAAGTTTGTTTGTCATGCTTAGACCTAAACAAGTTTAACAAATCCTGTGTAGACTCAATAAGGGGGGGGGGTCCCATTGAAAATGTCAGTGTTGATCTTTCTGTTACTCAGCCATACAGAGAGCTCATCTACACCACTAGAGGGATTTAGACTTAGATCTTGCAGCCTTCGTTTAGAAATAGGATCTGTCTATGTCAAACAGGTATTGATGGTCTTAGAGAGACACAGGAACAGAATGTATTCCTATCTCTTTGTCTCACTCTCCATTTTTACTCTGACTTTTGCCTCCCCTTTTACAGAGCTCCTTTTGAGTGTCTGTGCAGCTACATGGCCTTTGCTGAGCACACAGGGCTATAGATGTAACGGATGCATGCTCTGACACACACCTGTTCCCAGTCGGGGAAGAAGCTTTGTCTTAAGGCAACCATTTAATTAGACACTATGGGCCGAGTGGCTGAAGGAGGAATCACCAATGTTCTGCTTTGCCATGCCGTCGCTAGTTCATTCCACAACATGTCAAAGAGAGAGCAGACTGTGGGCTTCAAACGCCACGCCGGATCCCTTCTATTCATCTATTCCCCCATGGTGAAGCACCGTTTCCGAGCAGCGGCACTCTTTCCCTCGCTCTTTTCTCTCATGCTTTCTCCGCCTCTTTCTCTCCCTCTCTTTCTCCCTCAAAGCGCTTTGAAAACAAAATCCCTGTGAGGGTTTGGCTCAGGCCGGGAGGACTTCAAGGTGTGGGGAGCCCCCCGGAGCAATCAAACAGACAGAGAGAGAAACAAACTAATATATATTTTTTGGCAGAGGGGATGTCAGTGTTCAGACGAGGAAGTCAACACTTGCATGGTCATGTCTTGTGTCTGAGAAATATAGGCCAAAAGCTCAAGTGTAACACCCTGCACTGCCTTGTAATCAAATGCGAGTCTGCATGCTTAGCTTTCAATGCTGGAGAACATTTTCCTGTAAATATCAAACCAGCGTACCTCGATACGACACAAGCCTCAGATATTCACCAGTACCACTCTCCTCAACACACATTTTCCTGTAAATATCAAACCAGCGTACCTCGATACGACACAAGCCTCAGATATTCACCAGTACCACTCTCCTCAACACACATTTTCCTGTAAATATCAAACCAGCGTACCAAAGATACGACACAAGCCTCAGATATTCACCAGTACCACTCTCCTCAACACACATTTTCCTGTAAATATCAAACCAGCGTACCAAAGATACGACACAAGCCTCAGATATTCACCAGTACCACTCTCCTCAACACACATTTTCCTGTAAATATCAAACCAGCGTACCTCGATACGACACAAGCCTCAGATATTCACCAGTACCACTCTCCTCAACACACATTTTCCTGTAAATATCAAACCAGCGTACCAAAGATACGACACAAGCCTCAGATATTCACCAGTACCACTCTCCTCAACACACATTTTCCTGTAAATATCAAACCAGCGTACCTCGATACGACACAAGCCTCAGATATTCACCAGTACCACTCTCCTCAACACACATTTTCCTGTAAATATCAAACCAGCGTACCTCGATACGACACAAGCCTCAGATATTCACCAGTACCACTCTCCTCAACACACATTTTCCTGTAAATATCAAACCAGCGTACCAAAGATACGACACAAGCCTCAGATATTCACCAGTACCACTCTCCTCAACACACATTTTCCTGTAAATATCAAACCAGCGTACCAAAGATACGACACAAGCCTCAGATATTCACCAGTACCACTCTCCTCAACACACATTTTCCTGTAAATATCAAACCAGCGTACCAAAGATACGACACAAGCCTCAGATATTCACCAGTACCACTCTCCTCAACACACATTTTCCTCTTAAACATGCTTCAACATGATCCGGCGAAGCCAAGGGCTTCTTAGCTGGAATGGTGCAAAGTCTTCACCGTGTGTGTAAATAGATACTTCATCGTTGAGTTCAACTTTAAATAAAACAATATTCAACTTACTCTTCCTGTCTCAACTTCCTGAGAATCAGATGATCAAAATTAAAACACATTGAACTAAATGTAACCAGTCCAACATCTGGACACACCTACTCATTCAAGGGTTTTTCTTAAATTTTTACTATTTTCTATATTGTAGAATAATAGTGAAGACATCAAAACTATGAAATAGCACATATGGAATCTTTGCACACTCTTGGAATTCTCTCAACCAGCTTCTGGAATGCTTTTCCAACAGTCTTGAAGTAGTTTCCACATATTCTAAGCACTTGTTGGCTGCTTTTCCTTCACTCTGCGGTCCAACTCATCCCAAACCATCTCAATTGGGTTGAGATTGGCTGATAGCCCTTACACAGCCTGGAGGTGTGTTGGGTCATTATCCTGTTGAAAAACAAATAATAGTCCCACTAAGCGCAAACCAGATTGGAGATCATATCGCTGCAGAATGCCTTGTACTTTAGAGTAGGTGTGTCCAAACTTTTGACTGGTAATGTACCTTTCATAACTGCTGGAGGGTAGGGTACTGTACTGTACACAGAAACACATTGTAAAGCAGAGCTTTGGCTCACAAAAGCCTTCTGATAAGTGTTCTAGAGCCAATAAGTTGTGATATTGTTCCCCTCCTGCCCCCTGGGCCTCGCAGTAGGGGTCTTCACGGATCCACCTGTACCCGAATACCTGAGAATACCCGAGACCCAATCCGGGACCGTAGCAGGTCTGGATCCAGAATTCTAAATAATGTAAAGCGTCTGGGTCAGAAGTGACATGATTGTCAGCGGTCTCGGACTTGTCCAGAAGGGCCCGTACAGATCTGAATGTGACTGCTGCAGCAGAGAGAGACTTCTTTCCTTTATCCTGCTGCTCTTGCTTATCACGAGAGTGGAGCATGGCGCATGTAGCTTGTTGTTGGCCAATCATAAGTCATCAAAGCGGCAATAGGCTACAGTCATAGAGCCTCCGCGTAGCAAAAGTTAGAAGATATCTAATCAATAAAAGATTACATTAAAATGACGGAATTAAAAGGCTGCTAATTAATATTCTGAATGGCGTTGTTATTAGTAACTGTAGGATGGGAAAGCACATGTACTGTAGCCTCAATTAGCATAGCTAGCTTAACTTGCTTCTCCTGGTTTGATGTAGTCAAGACAGGTACTAAGTAAACATATTTCATGATAAATAACCTAGCTATGGCAGCTATAGGTCTACTTTAGTGCGCAGTCTCTCTTTCCCTCCCTCCTCCCCGCCTGCTAGAGCGGCTACTCTCTTTCCCTCCCTCCTCCCCGCCTGCTAGAGCGGCTACTCTCTTTCCCTCCCTCCTCCCCGCCTGCTAGAGGGGCTACTCTCTTTCCCTCCCTCCTCCCTGCCTGCTAGAGCGGCTACTCTCTTTCCCTCCCTCCTCCCCGCCTGCTAGAGGGGCTACTCTCTTTCCCTCCCTCCTCCCCACCTGCTAGAGGGGCTACTCTTTCCCTCCCTCCTCCCCGCCTGCTAGAGGGGCTACTCTCTTTCCCTCCCTCCTCCCCGCCTGCTAGAGCGGCTACTCTCTTTCCCTCCCTCCTCCCCTCCTGCTAGAGAGGCTACTCTCTTTCCCTCCCTCCTCCCCTCCTGCTAGAGGGGCTACTCTCTTTCCCTCCCTCCTCCCCGCCTGCTAGAGCGGCTACTCTCTTTCCCCTCCTCTCACATTTTATTAGCTCCGGTTAATAAAGTATCTTAAATAAAGAGCTTTTATGCTGCTTCCCTCACTCGGATCCAGACCAGGTCTATATGGAACGGGTCTAGTTGTCCTCGGGTCTGTCCGGAAGGGGTCTCTATATTTAAAAAATATATTTAAGCATATCGGGTCAGGGTGTGAAAGACCCAGGTCCATTTCGGAACAGGTCCAACTTTTTGAACCCATGAAGACCTCTACCTCCCAACATTACACAACACTCTCCAGTCCTGACTGATCCTCAGCCAGCCACACTGTGAGGAATGACAGTCACTCATAGTGGAGACGTTTACAACTAAACACGTCTCCAACAATGCAAACTATCAGTATCCTAATCCTAAATCAAAACAAACAATCAAGGTAAACAACTTACAAAGAGAGGCAGCAATCAAATGAAACAGGCAGGACTCCTTCACAGGAGGCAGAGCAATGAAGATAAGCCCACTGTCCATGAAAAGCAATTTACAGACAGCAACCTTGAGCCCAATAACTACCAGAGATGGGGATGGCAGGGAAGACACAGTGGTCGAATCCACAATCTCTCCAAACACACATGGACAATCCAAGACTCACATGTAGGCTACTGCCACACACGTACACATTGCATACTCATACACAGGTCTATGTTAGTTCACACATGCTAACCACTGTCTCTCCCTCACACACTCTTAACACAGAGACAACACACACACAGACAAGCACGCACACAAACACACACACACACACACACACACACACACACACAAACACACACACACACACACACACACACAGACAAGCACACACACACACACACACACACAAGCACACACACACACACACACACACACGCACACACACACACACACACAACAGGACAACACACAGAGCTGAACAGATCCCCACCAGTGGATCCAGTCACTCAGTGGAGGGTGTTATATTCCTGGTCGTCTTGATCACTCTGGTGTGGTGGCGCATGCAGGGTGGACTGTTGTCATCCGCCAAACACACACACACACACACACACACATACCCACACAGCCCTGCCCCTGCCTCTCTCCAGTCCCAGACCTCCCCCTCATGACTGGAGCAGGGATTATGACAGGCGTCTACAATAATAGTCACACCCTGTAGAAAGACCAGTCCCACTGTTTACCCCCTCCAGTTGCCCCCGCCACTCCACTGTGCCAGCCACCAAGAACATGCTTTGACAGAAAGATTGTTGGGAAAGGCAGGGTACAGGGGCTGATGTGGCTATGCCAAATGGCTGTGGGCTACACCAGTTCACTTAGCAGACAAGATTGGCTTATAATTCTGTGGCATTATTTTTATATTATTTTATTGTATGAAGAATAAAATTGAACAAAGCTGAATAAAATTGAACAAACCTGAATAAAATATGAATATTTTCTCCAAACGATAAGGGAGTTCGCACATGCGGCTAATCTGTATTTAGCCGTTAATAAAGAAATAGGTATTCCTATATGCTTAAGGTAGAGTTATTAATGTAACTTTAGTTGTTCTACAAACGTTGGGCTATAGGTTTTCATTTTTAATACATTGTAAGGCTGCATGAGACGACTAATGATGATTTGAAATAAGTTGCATGAAAGGCATGAGCTCTGCTTTGTTTTTTTTGTGCAGGCTGTACACACTCCAATAGTCTCTCATTCACAATTAGACAAGCACTTGATAATGCCTCGAATTTCACGGCGACATCCCCTTAGTGGCCGTAATGCACCCTAAAAAAAATCCTTGCCTTTTGCGGCCCAGAGTGCTACGTTGTGCCCTTCTCTCTGAGTGTGCTGCGCAATCCGAAGTGCCTCTCACTCACATGGCTCTCCGTCACATGATCGGGTCTTTCTCACAGGCTACAAGTTAAGACAGACACATCGGGGATGCAACTGCGGACGTCCTTATACAATTCCGAGGTGCATATGTAAGATATTTTTCCGTCAGCCAACAAGATGAGTAGGCAGAAAGAACAGCAAAAGCACTAGCCTATGTCAATCTACTATCCCCCACTGTACGAAAGACAACCTATTCTATTCTGTGTAATAAATCAATATTCCAAACAGTCTGGGACAGTTGTGGGTTGCGATAGATCCCAAATTAATACAAACCTTTTATATGCAATGTGGCTGATGCAACAGATCAGAATGTTTAGCTTAAAATGTTGATAAACTACTAGGCTATTTCTTCACATAAGCGCAGCAATGCGTACATGGTAGTAGCCTATAAGCACAAATATTCCATTAGCGGAAATTACACAAATATTAATTTCCACAAAGTTTGCTGCTTCAGTGTCTTTAGATATTTTTGTCAGATGTTACTATAAAATAATGAAGTATATTTCAAGCATTTCATAAGTGTCAAAGGCTTTTATTGACAATTACTTTGAGAATTGTGTGTTTGTTCTGGTGTGGTGATTCAGGGAATGTGGGGGTCCCAGAGAAGCATGGGGATACACAGCTCTTCAGCATCGGCTTTGAGTGTAGGCATTAGCTACCTGCACTGTGTGACGTGATCGAGCGGCAAGAAACGGTCAGTTTTACTGATCTATAGTCAGTTTTACTGATCTATAGTCAGTTTTGCTCCTTTTGTCATCTAATCTGAGCTGGGCTTTGGGTTGGTAAGGACTACTTGCCCGGGTTGAGAGCGCTCACTCACCTTCCTCTTCTTGAAGGCCTGTCTGGCCAGGTATCCTCTGCAGGCAGCCTGGAACATGGTGATGTTGCGTCTGGTCTGGACGTCCCTCTGCTCCTCCAGTTTGGCCAGGGTCCCAGCTCTGAAGAACACCTGGAGAGAGATATACAGTTAGATGCTGATTAATCAGGACACTAATGCTCGGACATGGAGCATATGTGTGTGTGCAAGGTTGCACAATACTATGGAATAGAAGTACAGTAAACATACAACTTTTTCGTTTGGGGTCATTGTGGCTTACAAATGAAAAATTACATTCATTTGTTTTTACATGATTCAACGTTGCCGAGTTGGAATCCGACTAAAAATCTGCAACCATACATTGGGGATTCAGGGATTGCATATCAACTACATCATGTCCTGCGTTTACTTTGCATTTCAATGGTGTTAACAGTGCGGACGTTTAATTGAGTTGGATTACCTCAAACACTTTAGTCATTTCCATTCTCTGATCTGCTCTGGGAGATTGGGTGGGGAGCTGCTGGTGGACTTCCCTACGGTTTCTCAGGCCAGAGCTGAGAGCTCATGAAACTCTTTGAATGCTGCCTAATTGCATTAGCATGCTAATAGTGTTCGCGGGAGAGCTATGCTTAACTTCACAAAATCCTCATTAAAATCCCTTGTGTTACCAACATATGCGGCTGCCACGGTTACAGAAAGTAAACTAACAAAGACAGGAAGTTTCTGGGGAAACTCTAAAATGACAGGGAAAGTTTATGGTGAAACTTCTCTTGGATTTAGCCATCATCTCCAGTTAGTCATAGGCACTGTGTTTTCTTCAACTTAAAAAAAAAACTATTGGGATGGTTAGTCCATAGAGTGTTTTGTTCAGATTTCACCAAGCGGCTCCTGAAGATAAGAGCTGTGGTGGTGTTATGCAGCAATTTCATCATGATGCATCAGGATTGATCTATCACAGTACTCCAGGGCCCTTAACCACCTATTATCCTTTATCAGAGGCACAGGAGGAGAGAAAACACTACCCTGCACAGACAATCAAAGCTCAGAGCTCTTAGGGAAGTGTGTGTACAGCCAAGCAAATATCACATGAAGGGAGTGGGCTGGGCACGGTAAAAACATACAGCACCAACACACCCACACTTCTCTGTCGTAGGGCAACGCATGCAACTGCAAAGGGATGTCTTCACCTCCAGAGAATAACACATCGGCTTGAGTTTGATACCTCTATTGTCAGGTGTAGAGGACTTTTCATACACTGTATGGGCATTCTGTTAACATACACTGTACGGGCGGCAGGTAGCCTGTGTTGGGCCAGTAATTGGAAGGTTGCTGGATTGAAATCCCAGAGCTGACAAGGTAAAAATCTGTCGTTCTGCCCCTAAGCAAGGCAGTTTACCCACTGTTCCCCGGGCGCCGAAGATGTGGATGTCGATTAAGGGGGCCCCCCGCACCCCTCTGATTCAGAGAGGTTGGGTTAAATGCGGAAGACACATTTCGGTTGAATGCATTCAGTTGTGCAACTGACTAGTTATCCCCCTTTCCCTATTCCCGATGCGGTAGATTGAGTAGAACACAGACACACTATCACATCATGATGAGGAGCTGAGAGAAAACTCTCCAGCCTGTGACTTTCCCGCCCACCATCACGACCCGCAAGTGATGCAACCGCTGAGAAACGCCAATGGGATGTGTGATGTGTCACAGTAAAAGGCCCCGTCACACAGGCCTTCCCCCCTAGCAGGATGACCTTCTGCATAGCAATGACTGTCAGCGTGGGCGAAGGAACATGGGGAACATATTGGACCTCTTTGTCTCTGAATGCAACTCTAAAGGTCGGCTGAGGTCACTTGGGGCTTATTGTTTTGTCAGTCGTTCATTTTTCTCAGCATGACGAGAGATGGGAAGGAACGCACACACATGCACGCACGCGCACGCACACACACACACACACACACACACACACACACACACACACACACAGCCAATGTCAAACTTCCCTAAACACCCTTTTCCTACTGTTTACTTCAGAACAATACTTCTCACTGTCCTCTATTCCGGAGACATTCAGAAAAAGCCTCCTATGCTAATTAGCAATTTATCAGGCTGTCTTTTACTTTGGATTTTCTCTTTTGCATCTGAAAGGTTTGACTCTCACTGTGCTGATTGGTGTTTGTGGAGGGTTATCGGCGTGTCACGACGAAGCGCCACAAACAAAGAGAGCTATCGCATGCCAAAATCAATGGCTACAGGGAGCAACAGGAGGGAATTGGGGGGTAATTGTCTCTCAGTGTCGCCAACCGCCAACTAACAGACAAAGGCTGCCAGCCCAGGGACCCAGCCAGGAACCAGCGCCACAGCAGAGGATCCATGATTCCAGTGAGAAGTGCATGCTGGGTAAACAGATGGTACACCAGGCAGTGGTTTAAGTACTTCAGTAAAAATACTTTTAAGTACTAGATTTTTGGGGTCTGTACTTAACTATTTATATTTTTGACAACTTTTACTCCACTACTGTACATTCCTAAATAAAATAATGTACTTTTTACTTCTTACATTTTTGCTGACACCCAGAAGTACTCGTTACATTATGAATGCTTAGCAGGACAGGAAAATTGTCTAATTTACGCACTTGTCACGTGTGTTCCCTCTCTGGCCTCAAGGTCACCAGGCTGCTCGTTATGGCGCACACCTGTCATCATCATTACGCGCACCTGCGTGTCAGACTCACCTGGACTCCATCACTTCCCTGATTACCTTCCCTATATACAGTGGCTTGCGAAAGTATTCACCCCCCTTGGCATTTTTTCTATTTTGGTGCCTTACAACCTGGGGTTGTATCATTTGATTTACACAACATGCCTACTGTACCACTTTGAAGATGCAAAATATGTTTTATTTTGAAACAAACAAGAAATAACACAAAAAAAACTGAAAACTACATACTGTAACTATTCACCCCCCAAAGTCAATACTTTGTAGAGTCACCCTTTGCAGCAATTACAGCTGCAAGTCTCTTGGGGTATGTCTCTATTAGCTTGGCACATCTAGCCACTGGGATTTTTGCCCATTCTTCAATTTAAAACTGCTCCAGCTCCTTCAAGTTGAAAGGGTTCCGCTGGTGTACAGCAATCTTTAAGTCATACCACAGATTCTCAATTGGATTGAGGTCTGGGCTTTGACTAGGCCATTCCAAAACATGTAAATGTTTCCTCTTAAACCACTCGAGTGTTGCTTTAGCAGTATGCTTAGGGTCATTGTCCTGCTGGAAGGTGAACCTCAGTCCAAGTCTCAAATCTCTGGAAGACAAACATGTTTCCCTCAAGAATTTCCCTGTATTTAGCACCATCCATCATTCCTTCAATTCTGACCAGTTTCCCAGTCTCTGCTAATGAAAAACATTATGATGGTGTTCTCAGGGTGATGAGAGGTGTTGGGCTTGCGCCAGACATAGCATTTTCCTTGATGGCCAAAAAGCTACATTTTAGTCTCATCGGACCAGAGCACCTTCTTCCATATATTTGGGGAGTCTCCCAAATGCCTTTTGGCGAACACCAAATGGGTTTGCTTATATTTTTCTTTATGAATGGCTTTTTTCTAGCCACTCTTCCATAAAGCCCAGCTCGGTGGAGTATACGGCTTAAAGTGGTCCTATGGACAGATACTCCAATCTCCACTGTGGAGCTTTGCAGTTCCTTCAGTGTTATCTTTGGTCTATTTGTTGCCTCTCTGATGAATGCCCTTCTTGCCTGGTCCTTGAGTTTTGGTGGGCGGCCCTCTCTTGGCAGATTTGTTGTTTTTCCAAACTCTTAAAAAAATGTAATAATGGATTTAATGGTGCTCCGTGGGATGTTCAAAGTTTCTGATATTTTTTTATAACCCAACCCTGATCTGTACTTCTCCACAACTTTGTCCCCGACCTGTTTGGAGAGCTCCTTGGTCTTCATTGTGCCGCTTGCTTGGTGGTGCCTCTTGCTTAGTGGTGTTGCACTCTGGGGCCTTTCAGAACAGGTGTATATGTACTGAGATCATGTGACACTTAGAATGGACACAGGTGGACTTTATTTAACAAATTATGTGACTTCTGAAGGTAATTGGTTGTACCAGATCTTATTTAGGGGCTTCATAGCAAAAGGGGTGAATACATATGCATGCACCACTTTTCCGTTTTTTAAAAGTATTTATTTTCTGAAACAAGTATTTTTTTTCATTTCACTCTGAAACCCATATAAAAATCTACTTAAAGTACAGGTTGTAATGCAATAAAATAGGAAAAATGCCAAGGGGGATGAATACTTTTCAAGGCACTGTATGTCACTCCCTTTGGTTCCTTCCCCAGGCGTTATTGATTCTGTCTCTGTGTCATGTCTGTGCGTTGTTTGTGTTTTCTTGTTTTGTATTATGTTACGTTTATTTATTAAAACACTCACTTCCTGAACTTGCTTCCCAACTCTCAGAGCACTCGTTACAGCACCTATCAAGAGAACATCTGAACACAAATGCTTAGTTTGTAAATTGTGTCTGAGTGTTGATCTGTGCCCCTGGCGATCTGTACATTTAAAAAGCAATAAAATCGTGTGGTCTGGTTTGCTTAATATAAGACATTTTTAAATGATTTATACATTTGATACTTAAGTACATTTAAAAACAAATACTTTTTAACTTTTACTCAAGTAGTATTTTACTGGGTGACTTTCACTGTTACTTGAGACATGTTCTTTTAAGTACAGTAAAAATGTATTTTAATCTTTACTTTTACTCAAGTATGAAAATTGGGTACTTTTTTTAATCACTGCTCCCAGGCAGAGATAGAACACCTTGGGCCTGATTTAGACTGTGCTAAGACTTCACACGTATTGTCAGCATCACTTGCCATAACACTTTTCCGAGGCATTTATTAATGGTTTATACATAGTTCATTATTAGTTTACATATTCTCTCCTAATGTAAGTTATCTTAAGTTTTGAGACATAGATAATGTGTGTTTTGAGATGCAGTGTCTGTCTGTGTGTGTGTGTGTGTGTGTGTGTGTGTGTGTTACTTACCCTGCTCAGGCCCATGTGGTAACTGCTCTTCTCCAAGTCCAGTGACTCCAACAGCTCCTCCACAGCCTGAAACAAACAGATGGACAGACAGACAGATCAATGAAGAGAACGGACAAACAGACAGACAGTGCTTTGGTAAAGTCAGCTCCCCTCTGTCGTCGCCCCAAAGGACTGCACATAGTGTCATAGCAACAGGCACGCTCCCCTAACATCAGCCTATCCAACAGGACACTGACCAAAACAACCAGTGAACAAAGCTACAGCTAAGGCACCAAGCAAGCTATTTGTAACCTCCCTGTCTCTGTTTTTACACTGCTGCTACTCACGGTTTATCTATGCATAGTCACTTTACCCCTACTTACATGTACAAATTACCTTGACTAACCTGTACCCCTGCAAACTGACTCGGTACCGATACCCCCTGTATATAGCCTCGTTATTGTTATTTTATTGATGCTTTTTAAAATATTTTTTTTACTTTAGTTTATTTAGTAAATATTTTCTTAATTCTATTTTCTTAACTGCATTGTTGGTTAAGGGCTAGTAAGTAAGCATTTCACGGTAAGATCTACTACACCTGTTGTATATAGGCGAATGTGACAACTAAAATTTGATTTGATTCAGGTCACTACTGTGACAGAAGTCTAAATATGGACTGTGTACTGTATCTAAATCAGTCTCTGGAGAGGCGTTTGAGTACAAAGTTAAGTTGGAAGACAGCTGTAGCCTCGAGGGAGGGAGTTGAACTGAATTAGCTGTTTTAAAGTAACTGTCCAGTGTTTCCAGAATTCAATGAAATATGACCTAGAATGAACTATAATGAGTGAAATAGTTTCTTCCAAAAATGTTTAATAAAGTATGTTAAAAGCAGTTTTTCTGTGTTCTCCTCCCAACAACAGAATGATGTGGGTGTATACTGGTCATTAAAAGTATTAATATGAGTAGCCCACTGATTGGCCAGCTTATCCTCATCAGGAGAATGACATCCTCTCAGAGGAAATGGCAAGCATTTGTTAAACAGCCTGTATGAGGCATTTTTTTAAAGTATTTATTTTATTTATTTATTTATTTTATGGTTTGGCCACAAATACGATTATAGGATGAGTCAACCACATTATTTGGGTTTGAGCTAAAAGAATACTAACTTTTAAAAGTGGACAGTTACTTAAAGGACTTTTGACAAAGATGATCTCAGCAAGAGTACTGGGTCTGGTAGGTAAACAGACTCAGTGGAGGATGAAGTCACTACAGCCACAGTAACACAGCAACAGTAAAACAGCTACAGTAACACAGCCATACAGCCCAAGCTAAGAGGAGGTGACAGACAGGCTTCCAACTCTGAGAAAGGGTGCTTTGTTTGAGTTCTCTATAACTCCCTCTCTCCCTCTTGGTTTGTCTATCCTCAGAGAATGAAGTACCTTTTTGTCCATTCATTAATTCAGAGCAGGCTATTCTTTCTTTGCATGTCTCCAAGGAGTCTGGTTTCCTCTTTAACTCTTCCATAGCTCACTGTATGTTTTAGCTGTGACAGTGGACCTCTTTAACTGCCCTACTTCAAAAACACAACCTCCTTACACAACAATGAAAATAACACTTTTCAGCCAAGATACTGTCTATTCCATTTCTTCAATTCCAGCTACATCCGTTAATAATTAACATATTTCTACATCAGATTTATTTTTGCTAGATTCAGAACTTTTAACCACACATCTGAGTAGGTAGGGTAGGTTAATAGCTTTTTAACTATTACACTATACAGTTGGTACTGAAGACAGAGAGAGCGGAAGAAGAGATGAAGGGGAGGACAGAGTTAGAGAGAGCGAGAGAGCTCTCTGTGCTGCACGTAAATAATCAGCACACCAGCCATATGCTGCCAACCAGTGTAATCATAATTAATTACACACAAGAGCAGATCTAGGAGGGGGGAGGGAGGGAGAAGAGAGGGAGGCTTTTATATTATCACTCGTTTACAAGGTGGAGGGAACGCCTCGACACTCACTCGCTTCTCGTCTGTGACGATGTAGTGGCGCCCGTGCTTTTTGGTCAGGTGGGGTGCCAACACATCGAAGCGGCGACGGAATTCAGAGAACACCATGTGATCAGGGTATCCTTTTTGGAAAAGACAGCACAAGGTCAACATTTGTTTAATAATTTTGATTAATTATACAATTCAATAAGAAGAATTAAGGAGGAAAATGTCCCTCCCATGACTCAGCTTGACTTGTGGGGTGTCCAGTCCTACCTTGCCTGTAGATGCGCAGAGCGTCAATAAGCTTCGATCCACGGAGCTGAGCCCTCAGGAGGCCCACATCCAGCTGCATGAGGCCTGAGTCGCAGCTTTCTCCGTGGGCCACGCGCGGCTCCCCACCCACCCCCACCGCATCTGCTTTGGGCAGTAGGCAGTGGACAAAGTGAACTCTGGACCTGCGTACTGTGTCCAGCAGAGCATCCTGGAGAAACAAGAGGACAGGGAGTTAAAGCATTTCCACTCACACACAAGCATAAAAACAAAGACTTAAGTTTGTGCACATTTGCATGTATAAATATTTGCTTTGCAGCTCCATCGCGGAGGTTATCTTTGGTCTCTTTGTTGCCTCTCTGATTAATGCCCTTCTTGCCTGGTCTGTGAGTTTTGGTGGGCGGCCCTCTCTTGGCAGGTTTGTTGTGGTGCCATATTCTTTCAATGTTTTAATAATGGATTTAATGGTGCTCCGTGGGATGTTCAAAGTTTCTGATATTCTTTTATAACCCAACCCTGATCTGTACTTCTTCACAACTTTGTCCCTGACCTGTATGGAGAGCTCCTTGGTATTCATGGTGCCACTTGCTTAGTGGTGTTACAGACTCTTGGGCCTTTCAGAACAGGTATATATACTGAGATCATGTGACAGATCACGTGACACTTAAATAAAGTCCACCTGTGCGCAATCTAACTAATTATGTGACTTCTGAAGGTAATTGGTTGCATCAGATCATATTTAGGGGTATCATAGCAAAGGGGGTGAATAAATGTAAATGCACCACTTTTCCATTTGAAATGTTTTAGGTTGTAATGCAACAAAATAGGAAAAACACCAAGGGGGATGAATACTTTTGCAAGGCACTGTACAGTCAGTCCATATACAGTGCCTTGCGAAAGTATTCGGCCCCCTTGAACTTTGCGACCTTTTGCCACATTTCAGGCTTCAAACATAAAGATATAAAACTGTATTTTTTTGTGAAGAATCAACAACAAGTGGGACACAATCATGAAGTGGAACGACATTTATTGGATATTTCAAACTTTTTTAACAAATCCAAAACGGAAAAATTGGGCGTGCAAAATTATTCAGCCCCCTTAAGTTAATACTTTGTAGCGCCACCTTTTGCTGCGATTACAGCTGTAAGTCGCTTGGGGTATGTCTCTATCAGTTTTGCACATCGAGAGACTGAAATTTTTTCCCATATTAAAACTCACAATTTAATTTATGTTAGTTTGTCCAATTTACTTTTGAGCCCTTAAAATTGGGGGGACCACATACAGAAAGTGCTGTAATTCCTACACTGTTCACCCGATTTGGATGTACATACCCTCAAATTAAAGCTGAAAGGATGCACTTTCAGCTCAGCTCATGATAATAACTCAATGTCCAAATATTTTTGGACCTGACTGTAGTTATATTTGTATAACGCTTAATTGTCATACAAAGATCCTACGAGAAACTCGGACATAAACCCTCTCAAAGAGGTAGGAAGAAACATTGAGAAAAGACTCCGCTCCACTCACCACTTGCAGTTTGATCTGGATGCAGAGGCTCTTCTTCTTCACTGCAGCCATGCCGGTTGTGAAGGTCTTCCTCATGCTAGTGGCTCTGCGGAGGGCCAGCTGAGATCCCCCCTCCAACCCTGCGATAGAGCCAGACAGCACTGTGGGCCCTCCACTACGACTAGAGAACAGGCTGCTGATGTTCTTCCTGTTAGAGAGAGAGACAGACAGAGAAAGAGCGAGAGACAGAGACAAAGAGGTAAGTATATTTTCTTTGAAAAAGTGCTACTATGGAGAACAATCAGTGAATTAAATGTGTACTTCTGTGAGTCCTGCAGCAGAGTGGCAGCATTCTGGGAGGCGGGGTTCTGCTTGGCGTGGCTCAGCCAACCCTGAGCATCGTACTCCACCCAGTCCGTCCCGTGGCTGTGGCCCAACAGGAAGTGATGCGGCTTGTCGCTCTTCAGGAGCAGGGCGTGTCCTTTGTTGTCCCCCTGGTCAGGGCCGTAGTAACTGAAGAGTCTCTCCAGCAGAGTGTCCTCAGAGCCCCCTGGCTGCACAGCCTCCTCCTCCATCAGCCACAGCAGACCTCGAGCCTCATCTGTCCTCGCCAGGGTGCGCACCTGGGAGCCCCACAGGAACACACACACAGGTTAGAGAGGTGGGGATCTATCACTTGAGTCTAACACAAACACAAGTGAAGCAGCTGTGCAGAAAGCTTAGGGCCACAGCTCAGTCCAACATGCAGGTGCAGCATTCACAATAACCTCAGACACTCACATTAGACCACCATAGCACAGAGATGCTCACCCATCTCCACTCCACCAGTCATCCACGGCTCCTGTCATCCATCCAATCATGACATTGTTAACTCCATACACACCAACACTCTCCAAAACCAATAAAGCAACCTAGTGTCTCCTATTTTTTGTACTCATGGTTTAAATGTCCCAACACAGCCTTTATCCCTGGCCCAGTGTTGCCATAACATTACACCTGCTTAGCTGTGAAACTTCTAATTATGCACCAGCAGTGTTCAAATGGCCTAATATGATTCAACATCTCTGTTGTACATTTCTGTAACAAAACAAGTCATTTTGTAAAGGCAATCATAACTTTTGGTAAATAAGAAGCTATAAGAGAGATGAGTCTTTGCCAATGGCTTCCTCATTATAGAGCTGGTACTCAAATCCACTCCTGGGCAGTGGAGCATTTAGAAACCTTGCTCTCTGACAGTCCACTTTGATAATGAACGGTGTTATTAGTCTATGTGAGAGTGTAGACTCTTTGGTGGACTCATTACATCTCTCTGTGGATGAAGGGAGGTGCAGGCAGGGCTACTTCACAAGCAACTGAAACTATAGCCTTTTTTTTTTTTTGCCAATTTAATTATTCAACTGCTAGAAGCACTGCAGATATGTTGTACTGTGTTGGTAGCAGTCAACTAATTAACTGCCAAGTCAAGTAAATCTCAGATCCTTTTCAGAGAGAGATGAGAGATCAGAACCTCTTATTCAGAACGATCCTATGCCTTTACAGAATTTGACACTGCAGGCTGGAGGTGGATGACCTGTGGATATAACTTGGAATCTAATATTGCATTTTGTCAGGCGCTCTTCATCTAGAGCTATAGCTCTGTTGATCTTTTCTTGATGTCATTTTTGGGGGGTTTGAGCTGGTTTCCAATAAGTCTGCCGCTGTTTCAACGCTGTTTGTTTGCTTGTCTGACTTATAGCTGTGTTTGGCCCTGTGTGCACTCACTCATTCATACACACACATGCAAACCCGCACACACACTAACACAAAACAGTTATTTACTTTTGTCTCAACTTTCGATCAATTCCTGTGTGACCCCATCCTCATTCACTGTTGAACTAATTATGGTAAACGTGACTTTCGCGGGCCAATACACATCAATGCAACACATTTCTGTTAAGAGTGCGTGCCATGCAGAGTCGTCTCATAAATAAACTGAATTAGAAGCCAACCCTGTCTGAAAGAGGCTCTCAACTCAACGAAGGGGAAAGGAATCAAACTTGACTGCAATTAATGAATTTGATGATGTGAGATTAATTATAAAAAAGAAATTGCTAGGATAAAAAGAAATAAAAACAAAAGAACAAACAATCAAAAGTTAATTGGATGGAGGTAATAATCCTGACATGGTTTATACACAGTCAAAAAGTTCACGACTCAATTTGAATTAGGGGAGCAAAGAAGGGTAAGTGTAAGAGTAAGTAAGACTGTGTTTAACCACACGTACGCTCATAGCATGATGAAATCCAAGATAAAGTCCACAAACAAAAGAGGCACAGAGAGATTCTCCTTACCAGCGCTTGAGTAGATGCTTGGTCTATAGCTGCTACAGACATTGAGGTACTGGACTCTATGTCATCTAATGCAAGCTCTATGTTTTCCTAGATGGGAACAGAGGGGTTGGTTAGGTGTGATTGGAGTCAGTGATTTTCAGATCCGCTTATGTAAGAGCCTATAGAATTACACATTCTGACAACAATGACATTACAATCAGAAAAGCTAAATCAGACATCCTATGTTGTTTTCACACTAAAACAATACAGGGTAGGGGGGCAATATTTTCACCTCCGGATGAAAAGCTGCCCAAATTAAACTGCTTGCTACTCAGGCCCATAAACTAGGATATGCATATAATTAGATTTGGATAGAAAACACTCTAAAGTTTCCAAAATTGTTAAAATAATGTCTGTGAGTATAACAGAACTGATATGGCAGGCAAAAACCTGAGGAAAATCCAACCAGGAAGTACTATTATTTTGAAAGGCTGTTTTTCCATTGAAAGCCTATCCACCATACAAAGACTTACAAATACAAATACAAACCCAGTTCACGGTCTCTATGGCTTTCGCTACATGTGGCCAGTCTTTAGGCATTGTTTCAGGCTTTTACTCTGAAAAATGAGGGAGATACACCACTTTCAATCAGTGGGCAGTGGACATTTCCAGGCATGAGCCAAGCGCGTGATCGGGAGTGCGCCTTTCTTGTTTCTCCTTTTCTATTGACAAAGCTTTTGTCCGGTTGTAATATTATTGATTATTTATGACAAAAACAACCTGAGGATTGATTTTAAACATCGTTTGACATGTTTCTACGAACTTTTATTGTACTTTTTAAAAAACTTTTCTTCTGGATGTTGTGAGCATGCATTGTGCCTTTGGATTAATGATATAAACGCACCAACAAAACTGAGGTTTTTGGACATAAAGAGGGACATTATCGAACAAAACTAACATTTATTGTCTAACATGGAGACCTGGGAGTGCCACCAGATGAAGATCATCAAAGGTAAGTGATTCATTTTAACGCTATTTCTGACTTTTGTGACACCTCTCCTTGGTTGGAAAATGGCTGTATGGTTTTCTGTGGCTAGGCGCTGACCTAACATAATCGCATGGTGTGCTTTTGCCGTAAAGCCTTTTTGAAATCTGACACAGCAGCTGGATTAACAAGACGTTTATCTTTAATCCTATTCTATCCTAACAACTTGTTTTTTTCATCAATGTTTATGATGAGTATTTCTGTAATTTCACCGGATGTTTGCTTGAGACAATGATTACTGTACATAACGCGCCAATTTCAACTGAGGTTTTTGGACATAAAGATTAACTTTATCGAACAAAACACACATTTATTGTGTAACATGAAGTCCTGTGAGTGCCATCTGATGAAGATCATCAAAGGTTAGTGATTAATTTAATCGCTATTTCTGACTTTTGTGAGCCCTCTCTCACAAAGTTTATCTTTAAAATGGTGTATAATACTTGTATGTTTGAGGAATTTTTATTATGGGATGTCTGTTGTTTTGAATTTGGCGCCCTGCAATTTCACTTGCTGTTGTCGAGGTGGGACGCTACCGTCCCACTGGTGCCAGACAGGTTAATGACATTTATGATTTTCTTTCCAGACAGACATCTCTTTAGGGAAGTTTGAAAAGAGAGGGAGAGGTTTGGAGAGGTTAAATCATTGTTAGTAAGAATACTTCTACTATGTAATGGTGAAGGTATTTGTCAGTGTCGTATATCTCTGTATATCTCTGCACCTCCTTATATCTCTCCAGCTCCTGTACAAAGGTGCGTTCGTGGAACAGAGTCTGCAGGCGCTCCTGGGCGTAGTTGTGGCACAGCTCCTCGAAGGTGGCACCACGCTGCCGCTTGGCCATGCGAGGGTTCTGGAAACCCGGTGTGTCCACGATGAGCAGAGAGCACAGTGAGTGCTGACTGGACTTCAGAGCTCTGACACACGATACAAAGGATCAGACACATGCACACAGACAGACAGACAGACAGACAGACAGACAGACAGACAGACAGACAGACAGACAGACAGACAGACAGACAGACAGACAGACAGACAGAAAGACAGACATGGGTTAGAGCAAAACGTACAAATGCGGAGAGCAAAAGAGGGGGCTGAAAGAGAGAGGGAGGACTGAAAGACAGGGGGAGGACTGAAAGAGAGAGGGAGGACTGAAAGAGAGAGGGAGGACTGAAAGACAGGGGGAGTGAGAAAAAAAGAGAGATACATAATGGTAAAGTAAGAAATATGAGAAAGAGGAAAACAGATAGATGAGCCGACAGACCTGTTGACAAGGGAGATAACGAGGGTGAAGAGCTCTGAGTACAGGCCTGAAGCCATGGCCTCCAAACAATCCAGGGCTGTGATCTTAGAGCCTGAGAGAGCGAGAGCGAGAGCGAGAGAGCGAGAGCGAGAGCGAGAGCGAGAGAGAGAGAGAGAGAGAAAAGGAGTTATGAGTTAAAAAGCACATCCATAGCCTTTAGTTTCTCATTGTATTCTAGTTCATTCTACTTCATATTGGAGACTGGTAGTCTCTGAAGGTCCCTTACCTGAGCTGTCTCCTGCGCCGGCCTCGTCGGGCCCCCCACGGAAGGAGGTGGACCTCTGCATGGGTCCCTTGGCCTGGTGCTTAAAGATGGAAGAGGAGAGCTCCTCCAGGGTGCAGCCCAGCAGGTAGGCTGCCTTCTGGGCCCACTCATGACGGGCAAACTGCTTACGGCCAGCTGGGGACCAGGGACAGAAGTTTCAGAACTTTCAACTGCAAAAGCTTGTGCCCAACCCAGCCTTTGAGGAAAAATAATATTTGCACCCCTAATAACAGGCGATTAGAATTAACTCAATGATCTCTTCCATACTGTAGCTCAATGATAAACACATTGCTTTTATGACTAAGTTGGAGCATTGTGTTTTCTATCATAGCTTTTATGACTAAGTTGGAGCATTGTGTTTTCTATCACAATAAAGGTACGTTAATAAACGCTAACAAACAACTCCATGTCTGCAGTCAAAATACTTTATTTTTACGCCCTAAGCCCTCGCGCTAGCCACTTTCCCTTGGGGGAATCCCCGTCAAAACCAGATGCATAACACTAACGTTGCCTTCTCAGCCTTGGATTTAGCTTGAGGGAGCAAGTTAAGAACTTTGATCACTTGTGAGGTTGATATGAAGCACAATTCAATCCAAACTGTAGTCACGTGTCATACTCTGGTGGCCGTGAAGTATCACATTTAATCAACACAGCTGCATTTTCATCATTTCATTCAATATTGTGATGCTAGCTTGCTAAAAAAATATATAAACATTACCAGTCAAAAGTTTGGACACACCTACTCATTCAAGGGATTTTCTTTATTTTTAAAATTTTCTACATCAAAACTATGAAATAACAAATGGAATCATGTAGTGACCAAAAAAGTGTTTTATATTTGAAATTCTTCAAAGTAGCCACCCTTTGCCTTGATGACAGCTTTGCACACTCTTGGCATTCTCTCAACCAGCTTCACCTGGAATGCTTTCCCAACAGTCTTGAAGTAGTTTCCACATATACTGTGCACTTGTTGACTGCTTTTCCTTCACTCTGAGGACAAACTCATCCCAAACCATCTCAATTGGGTTGAGGTCGGGTGATTGTGGAGGCCAAGTCATCTGATGCAGCCCTCCAACACTCTCCTTCTTGGTCAAATAGGCCTTACATAGCCTGGAGGTGTGTTGGGTCATTGTCCTGTTGAAAAGCAAATGATAGTCCCACTAAGCACAAACCATATGGGATGGCATATCGCTGCAGAATGCTGCGGTAGCCATGCTGGTTAAGTGTGCCTTGAATTCTAAATAAATCACAGACAGAGTCAACAGCAAAGCACCCCCACACCATCACACCTTCTCCTCCATGCTTCAGGGTGGGAACCACACATGCAGAGATCATCCGTTCACCAACTCAAAGACACGGCAGTTGGAAGAATAAATCTCAAATTTAGACTCAATTTTCACTGGTCCATTGCTCGTGTTTCCTGGCACAAGCAAGACTCTTCTTATTATTAGTGTCCTTTAGTAGTGGTTTCTTTGCAACAATTCGAACATGAAGGCCTGATTCACGCAGTCTCCTCTGAACAGTTGATGATGAGATTAGAGGTCGACCGATTAATCGAAAGGGCCGATTTCAAGTTTTCATAACAATCGGAAATCGGCATTTCTGGACACCGATTGTGGCCGATTACATTGCACTCCACGAGGAGCCTGCATGGCAGGCTGACTACCTGTTACGCGAGTGCAGCAAGAAGCCAAGGTAAGTTGCTAGCTAGCATTAAACTTATCTTATAAAAAAATATATATCTTAACATAATGACTAGTTAACTACACATGGTTGATGATATTACTAGTTCATATAGCTTGTCCTGCGTTGCATATAATTGACGCGGTGCCTGTTAATTTATCATTGAATCACAGCCTACTTCGCCAAAAGGGTGATGATTTAACAAGTGCGTTCTCAAAAAAAGAAGAGTCGTTGCACCAATACCTTTCTTTAAAATCAATACACAAGTATATATTTCTAAACCTGCATATTTAGTTAATATTGCCTGCTAATATTTCTTTTAACTAGGGAAATTGTGTTACTTCTCTTGCGTTCTGTGCAGCAGTTTGGGCCGCCTGGCTCGTTGCGAACTGTGTGAAGACCATTTATTCCTAACAATGACCGTAATTAATTTGCCAGAATTGTACATAATTATGACATAACATTGAAGGTTGTACAATGTAACAGCAATATTTACACTTAGGGATGCCACCCGTTAGATAAAATACAGAACGGTTCCGTATTTCACTGAAAGAATACATTTGGTTTTCAAAACGATAGTTTCTGGATTTGACCATATTAATGACCTAAGGCTCGTATTTCTGTGTGTTATTATGTTATAATTAAGTCTATGATTTGATATTTGATAGAGCAGTCTAACTGAGCGATGGTAGGCAGCAGCAGGCTCATAAGCATTCATTCAATCAGCACTTTTGTGCGTTTGTCAGCAGCTCTTCACTGTGCTTCAAGCATTGAGCTGTTTATGACTTCAAGCCTATCAACTCCCGAGATTAGGCTGGTGTAACCGATGTAAAATGGCTAGCTAGTTAGCAGGGTGTGTGCTAATAGCATTTCAATCGGTGACGTCACTCGCTCTGAGACCTTGAAGTAGTTGTTCCCCTTGCTCTGCAAGGGCCGTGGCTTTTGTGGAGCGATGGGTAACGATGCTTCGAGGGTGGCTGTTGTCGATGTGTTCCTGGTTCGAGCCCAGGTAGGGTCGAGGAGAAGAATGGAAGCTATACTGTTACACTGGCAATACTAAAGTGCCTATAAGAACATCCAATAGTCAAAGGTATATGAAATACAAATGGTATAGAGAGAAATAGTCCTATAATTCCTATAATAACTACAACCTAAAACTTCTTACCTGGGAATATTGAAGACTCATGTTAAAAGGAACCACCAGCTTTCATATGTTCTCATGTTCTGAGCAAGGAACTTAAACGTTAGCTTTTTTACATGGCACATATTGCACTTTTACTTTCTTCTCCAACACTTTGTTTTTGCATTACTTAAACCAAATTGAACATGTTTCATTACTTATTTGAGACTAAATTGATTTTATTGATGTAATATATTTAGTTAAAATAAAAGTGTTCATTTAGTATTGTTGTAATTGTCATTATTACAAATAAATAAATACATTTAAAAAAAATCGGCCGATTAATCGGTATCGGCTTTTTTGGGTCCTCCAATCGGTATTGGTGTTGTAAAATCATAATCGGTCAACCTCTTGTTGAGATGTGTCTGTTACTTGAACTCTGTGAAGCATTTATTTGTGCTGCAATTTCTGTGTCTGGTAACTCTAATGAATTAATCCTCTGCAGCAGAGGTAACTCTGGGTCTTCCTTTCCTGTAGCGGTCCTCATAAGAGCTAGTTTCATCATAGCGCTTGATGGTTTATGTGACTGCAGTTGAAGAAACTTGAAAAGTTCTTTAAATATTCCAGATTGACTGACCTTCATGTTTTAAAGTAATGATGGACTGTCATTTATCTTTGCTTATTTGAGCTGTTCTTGCCATAATATGGACTTGGTCTTTTACCAAATGCGGCTACAGTATCTTCTGTATACCACCCCTACCTCGTCACAACACTGATTGGCTCAAACACATTTTGAAGGAAAGAAATTCCACAAATTAACTTTTAACAAGGCACCACTGTTAATTGAAATGCATTCCAGGTGACTACCTCATGAAGCTGATTGAGAGAATGCCAAGAGTGTGCAAAGCTGTCATCAAGGCAAAGGGTGGCTACTTTGAAGAATCTCAATATAAAATATATTTTGATTTGTTTAACACTTCTTTGGTTACTACATGATTCCATATGTGTTATTTCATGTCTTCACTGTTACTCTACAATGTAGAAGTAAAAATAAAGAAAAACCCTGGAATGAGTAGGTGTGTCCAAACTTTTGACTGGTACTGTATATGACATTGATTTTAGAGTTGGCAAATTGGCTTAGTCTCGGAGTGAGAATCCAATAAAACGTAGCTAGCTTCATACACATACTTTTTGGAATTCTGAAATCTATTGGAATAAATGACCAAACTATAAAACTAGCTAGCCTGCTAACTGTAACTGTAGCTAGCTAGCTACGTTAGCTTGCTAGGTACATAAATAGCTTTAGGTTGGTTGTTTTTAAGCTCAACTTCAAGATTTCCATCAAGGACGTTGCCTCTCTGATCATCACTCTCCCTCGCTTGGGCAAGGGACATTTAAGGTATACTCGGCTGAGGGTTTAGGGCCGAGGGCTGTCTACTTTGAGTTTGGACTGCAGCCCATCTTTTGAGCTTTGAGGCCTCCTCTACCAAGACAACCCTGAGAATAGACTGCTAAGCACTGTTAGCTGGTTTGACAACAACTCTCTGCCCCCCCATGTTACTGGCTCCGTGTGGCGGATCACCCCCACTGTTTTCTGGAGCGCTTTCAGAGACAGAGCGACTCAGGCAATATGGTCGCCTCTAACCTCTCATCAAACAACACTCTACCACAGAGTCCAAGAAGAACATTCTAGACTAGAGAGACAGAACACAGAGAATCAAAACAATGTTCTGACACAAACAACTAGAAAGTTCCCCTGTGGGTTGGGGGGGGGGGACCAAACAGGTTCAAATGAACAAGCTTTGCTTTTGCTTTGGGTCTGAATAATAATAACAGTGCTGTGGAATTAGAAGTAGGCGACGTGGAGAGACATCAGACAGAGTGCTTTAAAGGACAACAAAGTTCTGATTCATGAAGCAAAGTGTGAGTGAGAGAGAGAGGGAGAGAGACAGACAGACAGAGAGACAGAGACCGAGAGAGAGGGAGAGAGACAGACAGACAGAGAGACAGAGACCGAGAGAGAGAGAGAGAGAGAGAGAGAGAGAGAGAGAGAGACAGACAGACAGACAGACAGAGAGAGGAAAGAAAACAATAAAAATGCTAATGACAGAACGTCTGGGTAGAATGATAAAGGCATTAAGAAAGACGACATATCTACAAGACTAAGTTAGAAAATAAGAAAGAAAGAAGAGCTTGGTTTTAATGTTTTTTTTCCATTACCTTCGCCAGCCTCTGCATGTCAAGGGCGCAGCATGCAACATGCAAGTAGAGAGAGGGGGTTAGAAACACAGTTCATGTATTAACAATTAATATTTATCACTGGAGAACAGACATGTTATCATACACTGAGTCACAAAACATTAAGGACATCTGCTCTTTCCATGACATAGACTGAACAGGTGAATCCAGGTGAAAGCTATGATCCCTTATTGAGGTCACTTGTTAAATCCACTTCAATCAGTGTAATTGGAGGCGAGGTGACAGGTTAAAGAAGGATTTTTAAGCCTTGAAAAAATTGAGACATGGATTGTGTTTGTGTGCCATTCAGAGGGTGAATGGGCAAGACAAAATATGTAGGTTCCAGGCGCACCGGTTTGTGTCAAGAACTGCAATGCTGCTGGGTTTTTAACGCTCAACTGTTTCCTGTGTGTATCGGGAATGGTCCACTACTCAAAGGAAATCCAGCAAACTTGACAGTGTGGTGCCAGGACAACTACCTCTCCCTCAATGTGAGAAAGACAAAGGAGATGATCGTGGACTACAGGAAAAGGAGTCCCCTCCCAACACGCCCCCATTTACATCGACCCAGCTGTAGTGGAGTGGGTCGAGAGTTTCAAGTTCCTTGGTGTCCACATCATCAACAAACTATCATGGTCCAAACACATCAAGACAGTCGTAAAGAGGGCACAACACCTTTTCCCTCTCAGGAGACTGAAAAGATTTGGCATCGGTCCCCAGATCATCAAAAAGCCCTAGAGCTGCACCATCAAGAGCATCCTGACCAACACTCTAACCACTAGGCTACCCTGCCGCCCCACTTAATCAAATGGCCACCGGACTATTTACATTGATTTGTTCTGAGGGAAAAGGGGGTAGCAACTCAATATTAGTAAGTTCTCCTTAATGATTTGTTCATTCAGTGTATATTATAGCTCTAACACCATCCATGCGCTGAGGTCCAGGCAGGAGAACCATGTGAGTGAAGATACCATGGGCATGCTCAGAGGAGGAGATACCTGCTCTGGTCCTGGAGAGCTGCAGTTTGTTCCAGCCCAGGTCTAACACACATACATCTACTAATCATGATCTTCAAATTAGACCGTGACTAGTTTTCTCAGGTGCGTTGGTGCAGGGCTGGAACAAAATCCTGCAGTCCCCAAACACTGGCGTTGGCCAGCCCTGTTGTCAAGAGTAAATTGTGCTAAGGGACCAAGGAACACAAGGAGGATGCTTAAAATCACATAGGGGAAACCTTCCTTTCTTCCAAACCCTTAACCCTTTTAACAGGTATGGAAAAGAAAACATTCTAGTTTGAAGTGAAGTGTTAAATAGATGGGTCGAGGCTAATCCTTTAGTTCCCACAGAGTTGATCAACAGCATCATGCCAGGGAGAGAAGCATGTACACACTGCCCTCTGCTGGTAGGACCAATCCGCTCATGAGAGCAAGTAGTAGTAGTTGTGGTAGTAGTAACAGTAGTAGAAGTAGTGATGGTAGTAGTAGTAACAGTAGTAGTAGTAACAGTGACATTAGTAGGAGTAGCAGTATTAGTAGCAGTGGTAGTATTAATAGCAGTAACGTAGTAGTAGTGTTAATATTAGTAGTAATTATAGTAGTAGTAGTAGCCATATTAGTAGTAGTAGTAGTAGTAGTACCCATAGTAGTAGTAGTAATAGTAGTAGTAATAGTAACAGTAGTAGTAGTAATAGTAACAGTAATAGTAGTAAATATAGTAATAGTAGTAGTAGCAGCAGTATTAGTAGTAGTAACGTAGTAGTAGTAATAGTAGTAAGTATAGTAATAGTAGTTGTAATAGTAGTAGGAGCAGTTTAAGAAGTAGTACTACTAGTAGTAATAGTAGTAGTCGTCATCGTCATCATAGTAGTAGTAGTATTAGCAGCAGCACTAGTGGTAGTATTATTAGGAGCAGTAGTAGCAGTAGTATTAGTAGTAGTATACTGAACAAAAACAAACGCAACCTGCAACAATTTTACTTAAGTACCACTTAAGTAGTTTTTTGTGGTATCTGTACTTTAGTTTAGTATTTACATTTTATTTATAACTCTTACTTTTACTTCACCACATTATTCCAATAACATTTTTACTCCAATCATTTTCCCTGACACCCAAAAGTACTTGTTACAATTTAAATGCTTAGCAGGCCAGGAAAATGGTTCAATTCATGCATTTATCAAGTGAACATCCCTACTGTCTCTGATCAAACTATGTTTGAGTGTGCCTCTGGCTATCAGTAAATAAAAATAAAAAATAAAATTGTGCTGCCTGGTTTGCGTAATATAATGAATTTGAAATGATTTATACTTTTACTTGTGATACTTAAGTATATTTAAAACCAAATACTTTTAGACTTTTACTCAAGTAGTATTTTACTGAGTGATTTTCACTTTTACTTGAGTAATTTTCTATTAAGGTATCTTTACTTTTACTCAAGTATGACAATTGGGTACTTTTTCCACCACTGGTCACAGTTCCTATAAGGAAATCAGTCAATTGAAATAAATAAATTAAGCCTAATCTATTTATTTCACATGACTAGGCAGGAACACAGCCATTGGTGGGCTGGGATGGCATAGGCCCACTCACTAGGGAGCCAGGCCCAGCCAATCAGAATGAGTTCTTCCCCACAAAAGGGCTTTATTACAGACAGAAATACTCCTCAGTTTCATCAGCTGGTCTCAGACCATCCTGCAGGTAAAGAAGCCGGATGTGGAAGTTCTGTCCTGGCGTGGTTACACGTGGTCTGCGGTTATGAAGCCAGTTGGACGTACTGCCAAATTCTCTAAAATGACGTTGCAGATGGCTTATGGTAAAGAAAATTATCTGGCAACAGCTCTGGCGGACATTCCTGCAGTCAGCTTGCCAATTGCAAGCTCCCTCAAAACTTGAGACATCTGTGGCATTGTGTTGTGTGACAAGACTGAACATTTTAAAGTGGAGTTTTATTGTGCCAAGCACAAGGTGCACCTGTGTAATGATTATGCTGTTTAATCAGCTTCTTGCTATGCCACACCTGTCAGGTGAATGGATTATCTTGGCAGAGAAGAAATGTTAACTAACAGGGATGTAAACAAATTTGTGCACAACATTTTTTTTGTGCATATGGAACATTTTTGGGATCTTTTATTTCAGCTCATGAAACATGGGACCAACACTTTACATGTTGCGTTTATAGTTTTGTTCAGTATAGTAGTAGTAGTAATAGAAGTAACAGTGTCGGTAGTAGCAGATGGGGAGTGGTGTGAGAGAGAGATAGAACGAGAGAGTGTCAGAGAGAGAGAGAGAGTGCGGGGGAGGGAGAGAATAAAACATAAACAATTTGAGAGAACAGACAGTAGGGACATGACAGAATGTGTGAGTGAGTGCAAGCATGGCAACTGTTGTTGACAAGAGACTGGTCTACCCCCAGCGCACCACCCACCCGCTTCATGATTCCACCCAACTCAAAACACTGCTGCAGCCCTGTGAATAATGAAAGAGAAGCAAAACACACGCACACAGAGAACACAGTCCATGGAGACGGGGCAGTCTGGAGTCTAATGATTCTAAAAAGTTAATTACAACATTCGTCTAGGTCTGTGACTGCGGGGGAGGCAATATCAGAGAGCATGAATAAACATTCTCTAGACTAGCAGCACAGAGACACAGATATTATATCGGTCTTTATTAACATAACAGAAATATCTGCACACATTCAACACTCCAACAGTTTTATAAATTAAACAACTTGAAAGAACTTTGTGCGCAGCGAGAGAACACAGTTAGCGCTCCTCTCTCGGAGGCCTAGTGAATGGCTCGGCGTGTGGCCTGTTCATATCTTTCAACTTATTAGTTCATTAAAACCACTCATGGATTAGAAGCAAATGTAATTTACGACCCCATCGCACTTCATTTGAGTATGTATTCCTTATCTCTGGGAAATCCCCCCCCCCCACACACACACACACACACTTGAAGTCGGACGCTTACATACACTTATGATGGAGTCATTAAAACTCGTTTTTCAACAACTCCACAAATTTCTTGTTAACAAACTATAGTTTTGGCAAGTCGGTTGTGCATGACACAAATCATTTTACCAACAATTGTTTACAGACAGATTATTTCACTTATAAATCACTGTATCACATTTCCAGTGGGTCAGAAGTTTACAGCTTGGAAAATTCCAGAAAATTATGTCATGGCTTTAGAAGCTTCTAACAGGCTAATTGACATAATTTCAGTCAATTGGAGGTGTACCTGTGACTTCATTTCAAGGCATACCTTCAAACTCAGTGCCACTTTGCTTGATATCATGGGGAAATCAAAAGAAATCAACCAAGACCTCAGAAAAAAATTGTAGACCTCCACAAGTCTGGTTCATCCTTGGGAGCAATTTCCAAAGCCTGAAGGTACCATGTTCATCTGTACAAACAATAGTACGCAAGTATAAACACCACGGGACCACGCAGCCGTCATACCGCTCAGGAATGAGACGTGTCTCCTAGAGATGAACGCACTTTGGTGCGAAAAGTGCAAATCAATCCCAGAACAACAGCAAAGGACCTTGTGAAGATGCTGGAGGAAACGGGTACAAAAATATCTATATCCACAGTAAAACGAGTCCTACATCGACATAACCTGAAAGGCCGCTCAGCAAGGAAGAAGCCACTGCTCCAAAACCGACATAAAAATGCCAGACTACGGTTTGCAACTGCACACAGAGACAAAGATCGTACTTTTTGGAGAAATGTCCTCTGGTCTGATGAAACAAAAATAGAACTGTTTGGCCATAATGACCATCGTTATGTTTGGAGGGGAGAAAAAAAGCATGTGCGAGCAAGGAGGCCAACAAACCTGACTCAGTTACACCAGCTCTGTCAGGAGGAATGGGCTAAAATTCACCCAACTTATTATGGAAACTTGTGGAAGGCTATCCTAAACATTTGACCCAAGTTAAACAATTTAAAGGCAATGCTACCAAATACTAATTGAGTGTATGTAAACTTCTGACCCACTGGGAATGTGATGAAAGAAATAAAAGCTGAAACAAATCATTCTCTCTACTATTATTCTGACATTTCACATTCTTAAAATAAAGTGGTGATACTAACTGAACTAAGTCAGGGAATTTGAACTAGGATTAAATATCAGGAATTGTGAAAAACTGAGTTTAAATCTATTTGGCTAAGGTGTATGTAAACTTCCGACTTTAACTGTACATTCATATATAGTTATGTTTTTTTTTATGTATCACTGAAAGCTTTATAAGAGATCCCTAGTGGGCACAGCAAACAGTGAGCGGACACGGTCAACCTGCCCCTCCCTCCTGCCCCTCCTCCACCTCCTCTTCCAAACTCTTGAAGGGATACTTCGGGATTTTGGCAATGAGGCCCTGTATCTACTTACCCAGAGTCAGATGAACTTGTAGATACAATTTGTATGTCTCTGTGTCCAGTATGAAGAAAGTTATAGGTAGTTCTGCGAGCCAATGCTAACTAGCATTAGCGCAATGACTGGAAGTCCCCGTAGACTTGCAGTCATTGCGCTAACGCTAGATAGCAATTGCGCTTGCGCTAGTTAGCGAGACATAAAAATGGGTGAGACATAAAAATGGTATGCATGAGTTCATCTGACTCGGGGGAAGTTGATAAAGGGCCTCATTGCCAAAATCCCAAAGTATCCCTTTAACATCCACGCTACCCCATTTCTACCTCTCTGGCTGGCATGTTGGAACTGCACTTTAACTTACACTACTAACTAACACACACTTATAGCATCCTAACATGGCTGGATTACTGCAGAGTTCTCAGTCAATTAGTTCAACAGTGAGTAGTGGAGTGGACCAGTAGAGATCCTACAGTGAGTAGGACAGGGTTAGGGGTCCTTACCTTTGGTGGCCCCTGCTGCCCCCAGGTGGTAGATGGCCCCCAGGATGAGCCACAGAGCCCTCTGCTCCTCCACTGAGATGCCCAGCACCTTCATGGCTGCCTGCAGCTTGGTGAACTGCTGAGATGACTTCTGTTTGTCCTCCGGCTACAAGGAGGGAGGGTGAAGGAGTGAAGATGAGGGGCACAGTTAAGACAGTTTTCCAGTTGTCTTCCACAAAATTCAGAAAAGGACATATAATACACATAATAAGAAGAACATAATAACAGCATTTTACTTTAGACTGAGGCACAATTCCAAATGCGCTGTTCTCTGCAAAGTGGTTAAAGTGCAGCTCCGTTCTGAGAGGAAACAGGGGAAATTAACAGGTTGAAATCACAGTAAATAGCTAGTTCACACCACAAGTTTAACATGAGAACAGTGCTATATACACAAGACCAAGCTTCTGCAATCTACTGCAACCACCCACTTCAATTCAATCCCAAATGAGAGATGGTTGAGGGCTCACCTGAGAGTGCTGTCAGCTCCGGACATCATGTAGTAGAAGACGTTGAAGGTGGACTCAGTCTCCGGCCGTTTGGTCACTCTCAGCTTCTCAAGCAGCATGGTCTTAGGTACAGGAAGAGGATAACAAGATGTCAATATGTGTGTGTGCGTATGTCAGTGTCCATGACCGTGTGTGTGCGTGATACTGCCTACCTGTATGGATGCGGAGGCCACCTGGCCAGCCTGGTCGAAGTCCAGAGAGACAATCTGAGAGAAGCGGCTGGCGTTGGTGTTCATGGAGGTGGAGCTGTTCCCAAATGCTTCCAGGATGGTGTATACTGCCTGCCACTTCTCTCCTGCAGGGATGGAGGGAGAGAGGGCGGGAGGGAGGAATGGGGGAATAGTGAGGGGGACAGAGGACTGTTAGAGAACAGCTTTATTTATTTAAAATATCATGTCAGTGTTTTGGCATATCACATTCAATACTGTTCTATTTGTGAGGGGATTAGACTACCATGTTGTGACTTACTTTGATAATCATGTTATGTCAAGTCAGCTAGGCTTTGTCAATTATTCTCTTAGTGGAGTTCCTTTCCCTCTTTTGAGATTAAGATGAGCAGGAACACTTCATTACTTAAAGAGTAGGGCTACTAGTCAGACTCACTTAACCCTAATTGCTCCTGTAAGTCACTCTGGATAAGAGTTTCTGCTAAATGACTCAAATGGAAATGTAGGTATGTGAAACTTACACCTAGTGGCCAAAAGTATGTGGACACCCTATAAAATTTGTGGATTTGGCTATTTCAGCCACACCTGTTGACGACAGGTGTATAAAATTGAGCACACAGCCATGCAATCTCCATAGACAAACATTTGCAGTAGAATGGCCCGTACTGAAGAAAACTACAACTGACCTGACTTTCAAATAACCTGACTTTCAACATGGCACTGTCATAGGATGCCACCTTTCCAACAAGTGCTGCCCCGGTGAACAGTAAGAGCTGTTATTGTGAAGTGGAAAGGTCTAGGAGCAACAACGGCTTTGCTGTGAAGTTGTAGGCCACATAAGCTCACAGTACAGGACCGAGTGCTGAAGCGTGTACTGTGTACTGTGTAAAAATCGTCTTTCCTCGGTTGCAACAATCATGACTGAGTTCCAAACTGCCTCTAGACGAAACGTCAGCACAATAACTGTTTTTCTGGAGCTTCATGAAATGGGTTTCCATGGCCGAGCAGCCGCACACAAGCCTAAGATCCCCATGCACAATGCCAATCGTTGGCTGAAGTGGTGTAAAGCTAGCCACCACTGGACTCTGGAGCAGTGGAAACATGTTCTCTGGAGTGATGAATCACACAGTTATCTGGGTTTGGAGGATGCCAGAAGAACGCTGCCTGTCCGAATGCATAAGGCCAACTTTAAAGTTTGGAGGAGATTGATTAATGTCCTTTAGTTCCAGTGAAGTGAAATCTTAACGCTACAGCATACAATGACATTCTAGATGATTCTGTGCTTTAAACTTTGTGGCAACAGTTTGAGAAAGGCTCTTTCCTGTTTCAGCATGACAATGCCCCATGCACAAAGCGAGGTCCAAGCATAAATGGTTTCCCGAGATCAGTGTGGAAGAACTTGACTGGACTGCACAGAGCCCTGACCTCAACGCCATCGAACACCTTTGGGATGAATTGGAAAACTGACTGCGAGCCAGGCCTAATCGCCCAACATCAGCACTCGTCCTCACTAATGCTCTTATGGCAGAATGGAAGCAAGTCCCCGCAGCAATGTTCCAACATCTAGTGGAAAGCCTTCCCAGAAGAGTGGAGGCTGTTATAGCAGCAAAGGGGGGACCAACTCCATATCAATGCCCATGATTTTGAAATGAGATGTTGAAACTAACAGGTGTCCACATACCATGTACTGTATATAGCCTGCTGCACCTTCCATAGCAGCTCCCCTGTTTAACAGTCTAGTCTAGTAGTGGCTGGTGGCTGGATTCTGGAGCTCTCATTAGCCCCTTACAGCTAACCAGGAGAAGCTGAGGAGTTTTGATAAGCTTTGCTAATTATCACCCAGCTACACAGGGCATCATTAGGGGATCCCCTCATCAATCACGCACGCACACACATGCACACAAATGCACAGGAGCACATACTCACATGAACACACCTGGAATACTGAGCCAACCACAACCGATCCTCGAATCAAAGTTTCGAAGCCAGCTTCCAACAAGCTGCCCCTCCCTCCTCCTCTCCCAAATTCTCAGTAACACCCCTACACTCTCCCCAATGGCTGGCTGGCTGGCTGGAAACTGTTGAAACTGCTCTCTATCCCCTACTAACTAACACCTACTGCACCTGGCTGGATTCTCAGTCAATTAGCTGACACTGATCTAATCAGTAACAACTCAGTGAATGTCCTCCAGTGTACAAACACATGCACATTATGTGCTTAATTACATATTAGGCTATTAAGACAAATTACCTATGGAGTAATTAAGTGAATTTATGCCACCATGGTCATTAGGTAACACTTAAGTAATCAAGCCACCATCTGGAAGGTGATTATAACAGTCCTTCAACATGCTTTACATTTCATTTAATGACAAAAACCCTGAATATTAGCTTTACTGCTTGCTGGGTGAAAAGGAGTCCAGGACCAGGCCAAAAAGAGAGCGGTTAACTCCTCATAGCCGAGGACTCTCTCACCAGAGAAGATCTTTCCGGTGCTGCCAGCGATGGAGACCAGGTATTGGACCAGGTGTTGACAGTTGGTGGTCTTGCCGCTACCGCTCTTCCCCAGCAGCACGATGGACTGATCCTGACGCGTGGTCAACAGGTTCCTGTAGGCCGACTGTGCCACCGCGTAGATGTGAGGTGCCGTGTCCTCTCGCCTGCACCCCTTAAACATGTGCATCACCTGATGGGACCGAGGAGAAGGAAAGAGAGAGAGAGAAGAGATGGGGGAGAGAGAGGTGCACAGCAGTTACTCCTGTATGGTCCTCAGAGGGGCTTTGTGTGTGTGTCTGTGTACGTGCGTCCTTAAAATTGCCACATTCCCAGCTAAGCACCCTGTCTGTAAGGTCTAATGGGTAGTCGTTTTGTTATGAGTGATGAGAGTTAAGTAGATATTACAGACTACAGGCTTCCTCAATACTCTAACCTCTAAATCTCATTAGGATAATTGGATTTCATTGTCATGTTGTGGACCTCTGAAGACTTCCCTCTCTATCCTCCTAGTCATCTCTCCTGTTTTAATTCATCCATCCTCCTCTCCCTAACAGCAAATACTATGACATAATAGCAAGGAAATGCACAAACAAGAATAGCATTAAGTAGCATGCATGAAACCATTGAAACCAACAGAGAATAAACCAGAATCATGTCAGTGGAGTGGTACAGATATGTTCTCAAAGGTCACGAAATGCGCGTCTGTCGGTATGCGCGTCTGTCGGTATGCGCGTCTGTCGGTATGCGCGTCTGTCGGTATGCGCGTCTGTCGGTATGCGCGTCTGTCGGTATGCGCGTCTGTCGGTATGCGCGTCTGTCGGTATGCGCGTCTGTCGGTATGCGCGTCTGTCGGTATGCGCGTCTGTCGGTATGCGCGTCTGTCGGTATGCGCGTCTCTCGGTATGCGCGTCTGTCGGTATGCGCGTCTGTCGGTATGTGCGTCTGTCGGTATGTGCGTCTGTCGGTATGTGCGTCTGTCGGTATGTGCGTCTGTCGGTATGTGCGTCTGTCGGTATGCGCGTCTGTCGGTATGCGCGTCTGTCGGTATGCGCGTCTGTCGGTATGCGCGTCTGTCGGTATGCGCGTCTGTCAGTATGTGCGTCTGTCGGTATGTGCGTCTGTCGGTATGTGCGTCTGTCGGTATGTGCATCTGTCGGTATGCGCGTCTCTCGGTATGTGCGTCTATGTGCGTCTGTCGGTATGCGCGTCTGTCGGTATGCGCGTCTGTCGGTATGTGCGTGTGTGTATGTCTGTGTGTAGATATGTATCTGCTGTGTGTGTCCTCTCTCCTCACCTTCTCTGAGTACATGGAGGGAGCGCTGAGGGGATTGATGATGACCATGTTGGGCCCGGCGTGTGTGTGGATGAGGTTTCCCCCGTAGCGCTGCCGCAGGGAGTGCATCACACTGGACTCATTGAGGTACTGCAGCGAGGCCAGGTCCTCAGAGCGGTCAAACGACGGGGGGTTCGCCTGGGACAGGAGCAAAGGTCAAAGGTGAACGATTAATGACTGAGGAGTGTTGTAATACTAGAGCTTTATTAAAGGTACACTCAGCAATATGAAAACATCATACATACTGGGACTCTGGTTGTTTGAAGTGGGACTGCTCACAGAAATGACCAACAACAGAGTTCAAATCTGCCACGATTACCTCCATGCCTTTTGATAAGTTTCTCCAGGTTACCTACACCTATTTCGTCTTTTCAGATTGATATAAACAAAGAGCACTTTATAGGGGTAGAGGCTAGGGGTCCATTTGAGACTGGCAATCTCACTGGTAATGTCTTGAGTTTCACTGAGGAGTAGAGGAGCAATATTAAGAGAAGTCGAGCAGCGATTTAGTATGCCACACCGTGACTTGCCACCAGGAACCTAATGCCAAGTCTCAGATGTCTCCCTCCAACCTCAGACAGGTCCCAGTTTGCACTTCCTTAATCAAACAGATTCAAATGTATGATTAGACAGTGACCTTGACGCTTTGAAAACACTAACTGTTCAAAGTCACTCTTTTTATTAGTTCACCCTACGAGAGTTAAATGACAGTCTATAACACCAGGTGGGGATTTCTCCTGAAAGCAGAGCAGACATCCTCTAGTCACGGTCTTGGAGACAGCATGTTGTGAATGACGGGAGGTTTTTGATGCTTTGTGCCAAAACAGTTTTTAAAGCGTCCTGTCACTGATCTCTCTGTGATTCGGGCCTGGTGCCATGTCTGTGTGAGTCACCTGATCGAGGCCTGCAAAACTCACACCTTTTCCCCTCTAACCTGTCGCCCTCTCCACAGACGTCCCACAATCTCCTGTGCCTGGGCTGACCATCTGTGACTGCTACACGCTCCAGACGGGCTGACTGACGAGTGCAAAGACCCCCGCCCTCCTTCTTGGATCTTTCCCCTACATGCACCCCATTGAAGGTGTAGTCCACCCCCCCCCACCTTCTCCACGTCATCCTCATCTACGTCCAGGATTGTCCCGTCATGTTCCAGTTTGATCTTCACCTTCCCCTCCGGCAGGGAGCCCGCCTCAGTCTTCAGCAGTGTTGCTATGGACACACACACACACAGACACACAGACACACACAGACAGACAGACAGACAGACAGACAGACCAGACACAAATAACTTATTAGGATATAACTTATTGGTTGGAGTGTACACAGACATGGTTTCAGGAAAAAACAACAACCCATAGTTTAAAAGCAATGGTAAAAATTTGCAGGGCCCAAGCTCTGCATCCCTCCTGGTCCAACTTACCCAGGGAGAAGCCATCCTTGTGGACCAGCCAGACCTTCTCTGAGCCGTACCATGCCTGCTCTGTGGCTATCTGCTCCTCTGTCTTCACCTGGAAGAGATTGTGGAGAAGACCACAGTCACACACAGCAAAACAATGACCGTAGGCCATGTCAGCTTTCACTGGGCCTTTCTGTGGCTGAAGTAGATATCATTCAGCAGTTTTCAACCACAGAGAGGCTTTAGACTTGAGAGGACATGTGCTCCCTACAAACACGCCTGTTCACATCAATAACATTCACTCACATGTGTTTAAAGTAGTTGGTTGAGAGCTTATAGCATGTTACACAATTATGTCCAATAGCATTGGAGATAATGGGCTGACAGTGGGCATGCAGTGGACTTGCTAATAGTACATGTTGTGATGGAAGGCAGAGCGCTGGAAAGGCCGGTGGATCAGGCAGAGATAAAAACACAGTTCAGAGTCCCAGATCACAGAGACATTTCTCCAGCTCAGCTCTGCTCGGCGTGTCGCCTAGAAATGCCTGACCGCTCCGTGTTACCATGCTTGACCTCCCCAAAGCCTCTCACACTCCACTGGACATGCTCCTTCCGGCTGTGTGTGTGTGTGTATGTGAGAGTGAGAGAGAGTGAGAGAGAGAGAGAGACTGAGAGAGAGAGAGCGAGAGAGAGAGAGAGAGAGAGAGACCGAGAGAAAGAGAGAGAGAGAGACCGAGAGAAAGAGAGAGAGAGCGAGAGAGAGAGAGAGAGAGCGAGAGAGAGAGAGAGACCGAGAGAGAGAGAGAGAGAGAGAGAGAGAGACCGAGACCGAGAGAGAAAGAGGGAGAGAGAGAGAGAGAGAGAGAGAGAGAGAGAGAGAGAGACAGAGAGAGAGAAAGAGAAAGAGCAGGGGGCAGTGATGTCTGACAGAGGACATTAATTATCAGTGAACTGAATCTGGTCAAAGACACTGTTGGATGCACATCACTGTCACACACAGCATGGTGGGTGAGAGATGGGGGGAGTATGAGTGGAATAAATACACTATCCACAAGCACAGCAACACAACACACAACGAATTCTAGGGACTGACTTGAAGGATGACAACAAGACATTATAAAGTAAAACATAAACACAGGGGATAAAAACATATGAAATTCACATAGTGTGAAATGTAGGCTTATATAACTTATTTCTAATAATGTATAATCAGGCACAATCTGGTGATGTTTTTTGCAGTGTCTGTCTCTTTGCCTCCTTAATGGAGAACTGACGTCATGCAATGACACCTACACGAGACAAAATGTGATGATATGATTGATCATGTGGAATCCAGACAACCACGTATCTTAAGTGCCATCGAAAAAGCTTCATTTTGAGTGCTGATTTCCCCCTGAAATGTTTCTAATTAGGTGAAATATGGCCAAAGGAGTGCGGGTGGCTTGGGTGTGCGTGAATACTATGCAGGTGTGTTTGGTGGGGGGAAAGGGTGAGGGGTGACACTGCAATGGATCACAACACACAGAGTACACAGCACTCCAGGGGTCGGTGGTGGGAGTGGTGAACGTGGGAGGTGGAGGGGGTGAATTACACACAGGCACAGCAAAGGCCAGACCTTGGGTTGTTGGGCAGCGGCGTGAGACGCCTGAAGGATGGCCACAGGGTCCTCGTCCACCTGTCCCTGGAGGATGGCATGCATGAAAGGAGGGGTCAAAGGTTATAGTTAGAGAGTAGCTACAGTGGAAAGAAGGGTAGCAATCCACCAAACAACACAAAACATTAAGCATATCCAGCATGGCATCATCCTTCATCATCTGCTGGAATAGACAGATGTATATACAGGGGACAGAGAGAGTAATGCATAGCGGTGATCCTGGTGGAGAGAGATATCCCTACAAACTTTTCACTTATGGACTGAATGAACACGGCTTGAGCCAAAGACCAGGCTTGTTGGCTATTACCCACTGTCCATCTGGTCCAAATGAAATAGGAACTAATTCTTAATTATTCTCAAAAGTTTTGTTTTGAGACATACATTGGAAACATTATCAGACATTATCAAACCAGTGTTTTACCATTTGAAGTATCGAGCACATTATGTAAGTCATCAGGGTTATGACCAGGGAGGAATGTGGAGAAAAAACTGGGGGATGGCAAAGAACAAGGAGAGGTCAGGCTCTATGTCTGTGAGATGAGCTAATCATGTCATAAAGGGGAGACTGTGAGAGCAACGAGACAGGAACACCTGACAGTCATAAATCACATACAGACGCGATAACCCCCCACCCACTGCCATTCACTCACACAGCGACTGGACACCACAACGGGAAAACGAACATGCGGCCATCCATTCCACTGCCATGCTATTGACAAAAGAAAAACTGCACATTAAAGTCCTTTGTCTGGGTTGGTTTGTCAGTTTCCATGCAGTTCAAGGTCTGTTTGATTTCCCTTGAGACATCTAGACACTATCACTGTTTAATATTGTCTGTGTTCCAAAAACAGGAAGGGCAAGCAAGGACTGAACCAGGTAATATCAGGGACAAATATCAGAGAGTTTGGGGTCTGAAACAAATGAGGAAGAGCAAACACCAAGTACCATTACAGATGTACCTTACAGACAGACAGGGTGAGAGAGGGGTAAGTTAGAAGAGGAATCTAGGCTTACACTCCAACACGCCACACAAACACACACTCCAACCAGGCTTCCAGAGGGGACGCCTGGGGGCCACACTACCTGAGGGGGGGTTGGGGCCGGAGAAAGGAGCGGAGCTGAGGCACGAACCACCGGCTCCAGCTAGCCATACAACCGCCACAGAAAGATGCAGCCAAGCACCAATTAGAAAGAAAGAAAGAAAGATAATGTTTGACAGGTGACAAAACAAGAATGGAAAAAGAAAGCAGCAAAGACAGAAAATTAGTTAAATTAATTGTGAACATGAAAATGCAGTAACTCAGTCATGCATGGATATGGTTGCCTGACGACTCAAATTGAATTCTTCCAGCTGCTCTATGCTCGATACATACTTCAGTCTGAGACTGCCATGAATGAAGTCATTTGTAGTGATGTCAAAATGAGGGATGTAGTGAAAAAAAAATAATCATTGCCGATTGTTCCATTTCTAACCAATCAGGCTCTGGCCTAATCCATCAGTTTCTGTATTTGCGTTCTAGAACTCGTCGTGGAGGTACTAAGATCCAGATTCATTGTGGAAAAGAAACTAGCGTCCGTGGGCAGCATTTGGCTGGAGCAAGACGTTTGGGTAGCCAAGCAATGGATATGGCCCAAATGAATAAATCTGTACTTTAAATTAAATGTGCCAAAAAATTAAATGACAAATTACTATTAGCTATCATAAAGATTGAACATCCAGTGAAGAACAGAAAGAGAGAAAGAGAGATAAAGAGCATGATGAAGAGCATTCATGAAAAATAAATAGGCACCTCTAAAACGCATTTATGGAATGTTAATGTGTCCTGTTAAAATGAATGAAGGAAAGAAAGTAAAGATTAAACAAGTGAAACACATGAGAGGAGAAGCATGTATCTAGGCAGTCCAGAGGAAGTGGAAATAATAGAGAAATGGTGAGCGGGAGAAAGAGAGCGCGAGAAAGAGAAATAAATAAATAGAGACGAGGGAAGGTGGGACTTTACAGGCGCAGTGAAGATCCTCTCCAGGCGTCTATGAGCCTCTTCAGTGGGACTGAGCGGCACCTCCTGGAGGTCAGATCACCAACAGGTTGAGCTCTGAAACTACTACTCAAAGCGCACTATTCTAGCGGACCACATTCAACACTGCTTCATAGACAACAGAAATGTGTACTTTTTTTCATGCTATGAGATGTTCGCTAGATGCCGTGCCAATCCTGAACTCACACACACTTGGTTACAATACCTCATGTCCACAGCATAGCAACAGTGACCTGTGTGAATGCTGTGGGGCACACCAACACACACACATACATACACACCTTTTGGGTAATGTTTGGGGTAATGGTTGATGAATTGTTCTGCGGTGAAGCCTTCTCAATGGGAACAGAGGACAGGGGAGAGGCTGCCAAAGCCTTCACCTTTAAAATTGTACACACAGATACATCCACGAGCACAAGCACACCGTAAGTAATGTACACACACATACAAGTAGTCCATAAGATAAAGAAATTATACAACCATGCTGAACAAACCCACAACAAGCCATGCTCTAGACGTCCAGAGTCTAGCTAAGGTAGTGAGCAAATCAACAATCAGCTTTTAAAAAATTATTCGGATCTCAATGCACAAGGCGAAGCCAAGCAAAACTATAACTAGCTTGAATAACAATACACAAGCAAACTTATAGACAATTATAGCAAATTCAGATAGTCACTGCAGCGGTCAAAGCCAGCCTACGGTCAGCTAGCCAAGTAAACAAAGACCCTGAGAGGCCAGTAATTGCCAAAACTCAGCGAGAATCCAGCAAAAAGACCAAAGCTTTTCAACATATCTGGCACCTGCAAAATGTATAGATAGTTCTCTTATCCCAAAGCCTGCCAAAGTGGCTGCAGCGCAGCTTTGAACTTTATTTCCCAGAAAGACAATGTCACTATCGGTAATTAGCTCTGCGGGTCTCCCTGGAACTCCAGGCCACAGCAACAGAACATTCCACCCCGATATGCTTTTTCCTCCTTTGGAAAACCCCCCCACAGGCTAACCTCAATAAACAATGTTCCCAAGCTGCAGATGACAGCAGGGTCTCTTGGGTTGAGGCTGGAGGGAAAAAGAGCTACTGAACTTGTTGTTTGTTTTGGTGGAAGCTGTTTCAGCAGCCCTGGCGTCTCAGAGGAGAGAGATGTGAGGAAGAAGAGCTGTGTGAGACAGGCTCCATCCCCCAAGAGAGACTCGGAGAGAGATAGAGCTGGTAACAGAGAATCGAACACAACAAAAGCTTCAGCCCCATGAGACTGCACCCTTAGACAGACTGAGAAATAAACTGACTTTGTGCAGATGAGAAAGTTCTGAAGAGGCAAATTACTTCAATAGGGATTTGAGAGCAATTTGGCAGGCTGGGCCCATCGTAGCACCAAAATGTAGCTGAAACTCTGCTAACAAGTAGAGACCTCAACAAGATAAGTGAAGTTAGTTCAAATTACACCCCACACACACACACAAATGACTGGAGTTATCATAGAGATGCAAAAAGTGCTGTTTGTGCATTAGCAATTAACATCTGTTTTTTCACACAGTGGTCTGAAAAAGGGGTCCATGCAGTGTGGACAGTAGGCCTACCTCAGGCATCTTCACGGTTGGCTGTCTGGGGGGCAGGATGAACTCCGGTGGTGGAGAGAGGGTACTCGCCTTGGGAGTGATGACGGCAGGAGGAGGGGATAGAGCCGAGGACTTGGGAGGGTTAGGGTAGAGATGTGAGGCCTTGGGGTCTGGGATGAACCCTGCAGCGGAAGAACTGGAGGAGGACTTGGAGGTGGGAACGGATGCTGAAGGGGGAGTGACAGGGGAGGATTTATAAGAGGGGACAAAACCAGCAGATGGGGAAAGGGGTATATATTTTGGGACTGGTATGAACCCGGCAGGTGAGGACATATGGGTCGATTTTAGTGGTGGGACGAAGCATTGCGGGTGATTGGCTGGAGAGGATTTGGGAGCTACAGTGATAACTGAAGGAGTAACAGCAGTGTATTTTGGGGCTGGTGCAAACCCTGCTGGAGGGGAAAGAGGGGTAGATTTAGGTGCTGGTACAAACCCATTTGGTGGGCAATGGGGGGCTGATTTTGGTGCTGGTACAAACCCATCAGGTGGGCTAAGGGAGGCTGATTTTGGTGGTGGAATGAAACCTGCGGGAGGGGAGAGCGAAGAAGGCTTTGAGGCAGGGATGAAGCCTGCGGGTGCAGACTTGGAGGGAACCAAGGTCAAAGTAGAAGCAGTAGGAGGAACTTTGGCAGGTGCCGCCAACACGGGAGTCTTATCTTCCGGTTTTGAAACTGGGCCGACTTTAGGGCTAGATTTAATATCAACCAACTTTGGACTTTCTTTTTCCTCTCTTTTCACCGCTTCCTCCTGTTTTTTTTCAGGTGGCCCATCTTTGCGTGTGCGAGGGCGGTCCCTGGTCCTCCCGCGGACCATGAGGCTGGCCAGCCCAGCTGATATATTGTCCTTCTCCTCTGTCTTGATGGTGTCGTGCTTGAAAGAGAACAGTGGAACCTTTGGGACCTTGGGCACAGATCTTAGCACTTGCGATAGCACCAATTTAGGAGGTTCAGGGGCAGGTTTGGTAGGCTCAGGAGCTGGAGCATACTCCTCTTCTGCAGGTAGTACCTTCCTCACCACTCGACGTACCACCTTCACTACCTTCTTGCGGGTAAGGCTCTGATCATCGTTGTCCAGGTCTGGCTGGTTGGCACTGCCGTTGGCAAAGCTTCCATTGACGGCACTTCCATTAACGGATCCGTTGGGCTTGCTGTTCCCGTTCAGCACAGGCTCAGGGCTAATCATGGAAGCTCTGAGTGGGTCAGGGCTCCTGAAGCGTTGTGCTGGCATCTGGATCGGAGGCACTGGACTTTTGAAGCGTTCAGGGACCTTTACATCCCTGCGTACCCTGGGTGGTGAGGGACTCCTGACCCTGACCCCGGGCGGTGTCTTGGCCGGCTCAGGGCTTTTACTGCAGAGTAGGCCCCTGCCAGGCTCCAGACTAGGCACGGACTGGGAGCGGATACTCATACTGCCACTGTCGCTGTCTGACTACTCACACAACAGGGAGGGAGAGAGCAGAGCAGCAAGACACATGAGGAGAAACCAGAACAGACTTAAAGTAAACTCACGCAGTTCAGCTTAAAGCCTATGCAAACTCCAATTTTGTTACTCAACCAAAAACCTTATCTGAGCAGCCCTGTGTTTGTCTGGATCGTCTGATAGTGTATGTATGATTGACCAAAGAGATCACAGGTCCTAAGCATTAGCAGGATTGTGTCTACTGCGCTTGTTTGCTCTCCTGGACAGGCATGCTGTTATGCTCACCCAACTGCCACATGCCTGCCCAGGTCCTGAAATAGAACAGGATGGGTTGATATGAGAGGTGGTGCGTGGAGGTTTCAGATTGAGATAGCAGAGGTGTCTATGGGTGATGACTTGGCCCCCTCTCTGCACTGGAGCACAGCGCTTCTAATGAAAGAGCTAATGACACACACCTTCGCTCAGTTGCAGCTGCTATATCCCTCAAACACACACACCTGTGCAGAATCTTTCTCCCAGCTGCATATCACACGCTAACACTGTCCTTCCTAACCTCACTCCCCACACTAACTGAGCATCGTGCCAAACACACTGTCCTTCCTAACCTCCCTCCCCACACTAACTGAGCATCGTGCCAAACACACTGTCCTTCCTAACCTCACTCCCCACACTAACTGAGCATCGTGCCAAACACACTGTCCTTCCTAACCTCACTCCCGACACTAACTGAGCATCGTGCCAAACACACTGTCCTTCCTAACCTCCCTCCCCACACTAACTGAGCATCGTTCCAAACACACTGTCCTTCCTAACCTCCCTCCCCACACTAACTGAGCATCGTGCCAAACACACTGTCCTTCCTAACCTCACTCCCCACACTAACTGAGCATCGTGCCAAACACACTGTCCTTCCTAACCTCACTCCCCACACTAACTGAGCATCGTGCCAAACACTGGGAGAGGGAAAAGGTCAACTGTGGTTCGCTTTGCAACCAAGCTGCATTAATTGAGAAAACTGGATATTTGGAAGATATTCAGAAACTCTTGAAGGGCAATATAAGTTGACAAGAAACACACTTGTTTATTATCAAAACCAATAGCCTTCATCAGGGAGTCAGACTGACTTGCCTAGTTAAATAAAGGTAAAAAAAAAATACATAAATAAATAAACACGTTGGTTTTAATAATAAAGTATCGTCCCCCAAGAGTTGCTGAATATCTTTTATATTTGTGCGGATGTTGCATATTATAAACTGCCTGTTTGTTAATCTTTAGGCTATGTTGGGATATGGCTGCAATTCCCACAGCGAGGCAAGAAACTGTCATTTGAAAATAAAGGAATCATACTATTTACAAAGCAATTATAGAAGCCAAACACAGCGTGGAACACCAGGCGTTTGTTGTGCAATTAAAAAGTGCAACCGTCTGTGACATTACATCCAGAACAGAAAAATAACACCGCTCTTCCACGTTGTGCCTGTTTTCACATCTGCTTGTTAATGAGTAACTGTCTCCTATTGTGGCGAGAAAGACACTTGTCTGGTGTCAGGAGCTACCAGGGTGTGTGTGGTTCCAATGGCTCAGTTGGTTGAAGCACAGTACTGCTGGCAAACCTCCAAGTAAGAGACCAGTGATGTGACAGGTACATCTCAATAGTCTGAAGCTTCCTCTCCTCCTCAGTGAGGTTACCATAATGGACTCCAATCCCCAGAAACCTGTGATCCCTTTAGTCACACACTCAAGATTCCTGCTTAAAGGGATATTTCGGGATTTTAGCATTATCTACTTCCCCAAAGTCAGATGAACTTGTGGGTACCATTTTTATGTCTCTAAGTCCAGTATGAAGGATGTCAGAGGTAGTTTTCCAGTCATTGCGCTCACGCTAGATATCAACTTCCTTCACACTGCCAAAATCCCGAAGTATCCTTTTAAGCCTACAGCAGGGCTATTCAATTCCAGTCCTGGAGGGCCAAAACACTTGTGCTTTTTGTTTCTACCTGGTAGTTAATTGCACAAAATCAGTACCTGATTAGAAAAAGAGAATGCAGAGCAGAAGTGTTTTGGCCCTCCAGGACTGGAATTGAATAGCCCTGCTCTAAAGCTTGACAACATGAGAACGATACCAGTCAACTTACACCCTGGTTTGAAGTCTTGGAGCCTGGTGGTCTGACCTCTTCTTTGACCTAAAGAGTTCGGTAAGACAAGGGACTGAGGTCAAAACCTAGGACACTTAGAAGTGGTCACTCGCCAGGGGTACTTGCAGGAAACACTCCCTCACTGCACAACATGCAAAACATACACCATGCTGCAAACCTGGATGTATACTATGTGGAAGCGCTATCACTTACCATACCACACACCACACAGTGTCTATTTGAACGTTAAGGCTAATATTATCCACAGACACTAATCTGTAGCCACAAAGGAACATTAATATGGCCCATTGTGATGTAATAGTGACACCGAACTACAAGACCTGCTTAAAAAGGCTTTGGGTTTATTTTTGATGTATTTATCACTATGATTTTTTATTTTGGGTAACGTTTCGGGGAGGCATCCATTTACTGTGGAGCTACAGGATGTGTTGTGATGGTCAAACAAAATGGCAGTCAAACAAAACGAAATCTACAGCCAGCATGGCAGTCAGAGCTCCCCCAGAATAAAGAATTTGAAGCAATATCACGGACCTCGTTATTTTGTCAAAGCAAATGACTCCAGTCAAGGTTTTTCCACGGTGAGTCAAACACTGATATTGGATCATGCATCCAATGACAACGGTTACTTTTAGCACACTGTCAGAAAACCACAGCAGAGGCATGGCTGTCAGACCACAAGCGTTCAACGACGTGACACTCTCAAGCCACAAAATTGACTCTTAGTGGAGGTGTGATACATGCAGGGCACACATTTCTACAGACACCAACGTAACCCACCCCATGTCCCCACACCAACGTAACCCACCCCATGTCCCCACACCAACGTAACCCACCCCATGTCCCCACACCAACGTAACCCACCCCATGTCCCCACACCAACGTAACCCACCCCATGTCCCCACAACAACGTAACCCACCCCATGTCCCCACACCAACGTAACCCACCCCATGTCCACACAACAACGTAACCCACCCCATGTCCCCACAACAACGTAACCCACCCCATGTCCCCACAACAACGTAACCCACCCCAACGTGCTGTGAGGAAAACTGAACAGGACTTCCCTTTTGCTCCCAGAAGGAAAAGCGCGATGAAAATGCCATGTTGGTTGCACTGATGTCATGAGCTGTGCAGGATGAGGGGGGAAGAGGGGGAGGGCAGGAATGGAGAGAAGTGCTGGACAGATGGATGGATCTTCACAATTGAGGCCAAAATCACAGTTTTTTCACTCTAGGGGCCGTAACCAGTGGGATAGTGAAAGACCACGTGTCGCAGGAAGTGAACTGATCAAGTCTAGGGTACAAAGAAAAGCAAGAGATACAACAGAGGGATAAGGGCTCTCCTAAATATACATGAACATACATAGCTACATGCATGAACATATGATTTGTGTGATTTGTGGCACACAAAAAGTATCTAGGAAATGTTGATGTCATCACAGTAAAAAACAAACAGAACACCAATACATAGACATGACCTCAGGGATATTTCTATAAAGAAAACATTCAATGCCAAATACCAGACTGTTGAGAAGCTGCAGTGAGGCGGGTTACAGCACCTCCCTGTCCCTGCTGAGAGTATTGAATCTGTGGGTTAAGTGGGGGCCTTTACTCATAATCACATCTGGCTGTTGCTCAAACATGGTGCCAACCAAGACAGGCCCTGTTCCCCCAGACTCCCTTCCCCATGCCCAGGCCTCCTGTCCCAAGGCCTCCTGCACCATGCCCAGGCCTCCTATCCCAAGGCCTCCTGCACCATGCCCAGGCCTCCTGTCCCAAGGCCTCCTGCACCATGCCCAGGCCTCCTATCCCAAGGCCTCCTGCACCATGCCCAGGCCTCCTGTCCCAAGGCCTCCTGCCCCGTGCCCTGGCCCCCTGCCCAGCCCCATGCCCAGGCCCCATGCCCAGGTCCCATGCTCTACTGTATGTCTGTGTATGAGGAGCAGCCCTGGTCGTAATCCTCCCCCCAGAACAGAGAGCTTTAGTGTGGGTCAGTCAGTCTGTAGCCCTGGCTCCGGCTCTCCCACAACAAGCTCTAATGTGTCTATAATAGGGGAGGTTGCTGAGGTCTGCTGTGGACACTGGGCAGGCTCGGCCAGGCAGGGGCCAGGGAGACAGGACAGGGCTTTTTTTAGGAGGAGCCACGTGGGCATAACGCCTCAGAAGCCAACTTCAGGTTGCACAGCCAGGTTGACTCTCTAGTTCCCTCTCAACACACACACACACACAACTGTACACGCATACATATAAACACTGTTTACACAGAGACACACATAAACATGTACAAAAAACACCATCACAAACATGCACAGTGAGCCATCTAACCTGGATATAGCATGGTAACTGACACTCTCAGGCAAATGTGACTCAGCCACTGTTTTGGGAGAACACCAGTGGACTTAGCTAACAATAACAGAACAAAGCCGTATTGACAATACTGAATCAGTGCAGTAAAGAGATAGGGCTATGCTATAAATAAAAGCTGAGGAACAGACTTTAATGTCTATTAGTCACTGTGAAACATGACAACTGCCTTTGACTGACTCGGACAATAAAAGCAGAAATGTACATAGCCTGATAACAAACGTGGTTTGATTTCATATGACAAGGAAGAGGGACAGTCATCTCAGGGATCTACAACTCAACCAACAGTGACAAAACAACACTGGACTTGAGTAATCACTGGTCCACTGAGAGAGAGTTAGAGTTAGGGCAGCCAGTTGGTGTTGACAGAGGAAACAGCACACACTCTTTCTGCATCTCAGATCCACTTTGTACTGTAGACTAGGGTCAGGCTGGTCCCCCAACAACAGAAAAGGGAAGTCAACCCACAGATGGCACCCTACACAGGAAATCGCAGGATAGCAGACCCATTTTCCACAGATGGCAAACGTTGTTCTTCAATAGGTTCTCTCTCAAAAGTTGGTCAGAACAGCAGAATTTCCACAAAATATAAATGGGTCAGCATTGCTAATAGCATAGCTCACTATACCAAGTACCAACACACACTGAACAGTTAACGTGTCTTTTCCAACAGGGGCAAGACTCAAAAGACACAAAGGCTCCATTCAACTTCTGCCCAATCTGCCTATGAAAGCCAGTTCCAAACAGCTACCATCACAGCCTTCCTGGCAATCACACTCCTTTCACTTCTACTATTACAGAATTCTACTGGCACACATGCTAAAGCACACAGATCAAACCAAATGAACCAAGTTACATTGGCTAGCACTACACCAAGGCCTCAGGCAACAGGATGTTAGAATAACTAGCTAGCATCTCCAGAGCCAAAATGGCTCCCCTTAGCTAAGCTCAGTTGCAGAGAGCGATGGCTAGCCCCTAACACTTTCAGCCCTAAAAATAGTGTTACCCATGGTAGAGACGGCACACTCAGCCCACAGATTCCTCCACAAAAGGCCTATTGCTTTCCCCCAACAATCCTAGAACCACGGCTCCTCCTTTACCTGCTGTCTTCTGTGTAGGTGAATAGTATAGAGTTAGGTTTGGTAGATCCAATCCTTCCCTGACCGAAATAAGCCCTTAAAACACAGAGTTAGTTGAGAGTGTGTGAAAGAGCTGAGATAGCCGGCAGACTCACGTCACGTCACACAGGGCACAGGCTGGGGAGAGGAGCCCCCTGATAGGCTGACTATTCTCAGAGAGACAAGGCAGGGACAGCTGTCACGATACTAGGGTCCAGGCGGTTAAAAATAGCTCCCCAGAACCAACACCGCTGCCACCAATACCTCCCCTGGTTCCCTGGCTAGCCCCCCACCCCCCTCAAGAATTCAGGCCAACTAGCAGCCCTCTCTCTCACGACAATTGCTGTCTCCTCAATTGCTCTGTGAGGACCCCAGTGAAGTCAGTCAGTATGTGTGTGTGTGTGTGTGTGTGTGTGTGTGTGTGCGCGCGCGTGTGTGTGTGTCAAACCTCTGTTGTGACTTATTTGAGGAGTGATGGATCTCTGGTAAATGTACTGTAATAAAGTGTTTTTTTGTTAAACAACAACAAAGACAGTCTACTCTGAGTGTGTGTCCTACATACCTGAAGGTGCATGTGTGTTTTGATTATGAGGGAGGCGTAGTCTTTTCTCCTGTGGTCTGCAGGTCTGTCTGAGGCTGGGAGTTGCAGAATGAAATGCGGAAGAGGGGAAACGGAGGAGAAAACCAGAAGCGCTATGACACGGGGCACAGGAAATGATACGGGGCTTGGTGCCTCCCTCACTCTCACACCAGGGAAGAAGCATGCTGTAGAGCACACTGGGTACAACATTAGGTTTGAATCCTCACACATTCTCTCTCTCTCGATGAGGGGAACTGTATTAAACAGTCAACAAGTAAACAAACAGTGGTGCAGTGTCACTAAGGGAAGAGGCACAGAATACCATATTGATACAATCCAAAGGAACATAAATCAATGCTATTATCTACTCACACCCTCTTCACAAAACAAGCCCTCGGGCCACTTAATATAATATCCAAACTACTTCTCATTATAGTACTATTCTCAATGTCATATCCCTAAACACCACTAGAGGGCAACACTTCCTATTCAAGGAAGGCCTTGTAAATGTATTCAATGCCCTCACATAGCCACTTGGGGGAGGAAGAACACTAAATATAAACCAGCCTGTATGTTGTGTGACTGCAGCAGCAGCACAAAGACAAAGAGCTGATTCTTCACCAATCATAACAAAGTGCCGTCACTCTCCAGAGGAAGAGAGGAAACTAATCCCAATCATGTGCGCCACAAAAGCTTAGTAATAGTATGACACAAGGCTAGGCGGTGTGGGGAGTGAGCTGAGGGGAATCTGGGCAGATCAGTGTTGTACTGTATACTGGACAGGCGTTGCCTGCAGTGCTGAGGGAGAGTGCTTCTAGAAGCTGGCCAGAGAGGTGTGGTTGGATGAAGGGTGGGAACTGCTGCTCAAGGCTGAATTTAGAACATGGAGAATAGAAATACAGTGATGTAACTGAGTTTGAGTGTGTGTGGTTGCATGCATGCTACGTAAAATCCCAGGACATCTACAGTATTAGGAAAGACTGCCTTCTCGTCTTGTGCACCAGTGACATGGAATAGTCTACAACCCATGCTTCATCTAGATATGTTAGTGCCACTGAATGAACTTCACATTTTGATGCGTGTGTGTGTATGGGTGTGTATTAATGCATAATAACCTTATAGATCACTGGTACAGTATAGTACACATAGACCTATCTGATTTCATGACATGAGCATTGTAACAGTAAATAGAAGTTGTTTCAGGGAACACTGATGGTGAGTGAGAGAGCGAGCCGGGAAGTGTGTCCACTGGATGATGTGTGTGACGGCGCTCCCATCCTGCTGTACGCATGGCAAACAGTAGGATCCAAGAGGAAATGAAGGTATGAGTTTGTCAGCTGGGAATAACAAGAATAACATGCTGCCTATGACACGCACAGAGGTGGAATGTCCAACCCCCTCGACACTCAACTGCATGGTATTCAACACAATATTCACTGTACCCACGGGGGGGGGGGGACGATAATGCCCTATATTTCACAACACACATTTTCATTTCAAAAACAAAATCTGGATTACATTTGATTAAAATTCCTATCAATTCAGAGAAAGAATCCGTCGGTCCCCCTCCGGACGAATTCCAATTCAGTTGACAGGAATGTAAAATGAATTGACCCATGCTCTGGTAACACACACACACACACACACACACACACACACACACACACACACACACACACACACACACACACTATGATTTCCTCTCTAATCCCTAGTCTTCCAGGTTGATTGGTGTGTATGAACCAGGATGTGAAGGGAAGAGTGCTTCTGTAACACTGTGACCATCTGCCGCCCAGGCCTGTTGACAGGAGAGCCTATCCTATCGAGGAAGGGTATTAGGGGAATAACACAAGTCATCGAGGAATGAACCCTCTCAAATCAGTGCCAAGCACACTCGTTTTCCAGCGCTGTAGGTCAGTTGTGTAACATGGTCATAATAACACAGTCCTCTAGGATGTGTAAACGTCCCTGGCTCCTAACAATGACTGACGTCCCCTGAGGGAGACACCCAGGGACTAACCTAGTTGTCAGTCATCAGACATGTCCTGGCCAGCCTCGACATGTCTCCCATCATACACAGACGAGTACAACTGAGGGCTGTGCCATATTATGGCCAAAATATAATATCCCAACATTTTTCTTGTTTTTTACGGTATGGCGGTGTTTTTGGTTTTAAGGTTCTTAATGTTTTATGAGTAGGGCATGACCCTAGGATAACAACAAATACATTCTGCATGGTTTTAATGGGCTTTCTCCATTCTAATTTTATACTCAACCAAACTAGATGAAAACTGAAAGTGAAGTAGTCCTAATTGTAGAACTTGTTGTTTTAGACGGTAAAAATACATACCGTTATGTGGATCCATACCAGTATACCATTACACATCACCTCTAATCCAAGTCCTCTACCATCACACACTTTACTCATCTTTCACATTACTACAGAAAGAGACACACACACACACAAAGTCTACATAAGCCCACAAACACACGCTGTTGTTTGTTTAAGGTTTTGTCTTTAAAAACTCCCAAAACACTGACTCAAACAAAGAATAGCCACAGCCAATACCCTTTATGGTAATCAGAGGAAAAACATTAGGTCCACACACACACACACACACACACACACACACACACACACACACACACACACACACACACACACACACACACACACACACACACGCACACACACACACACATACTGACTGACTTCACTGGGGTCCTCACAGAGCAATTGAGGAGACAGCAATGGTCGTGAGAGAGATGTTATGAAAGCTATAATATGAAACCAAATCGGTCTTCAGCAGTCCTTATGAAGACCATGATGTTATGTTCAGAATAGAGCTCACTATCTGTCAGCTAGTCAGTCCTTATGAAGACCATGATGTTATGTTCAGAATAGAGCTCACTATCTGTCAGCTAGTCAGTCCTTATGGAGACCATGATGTTATGTTCAGAATAGAGCTCACTATCTGTCAGCTAGTCAGTCCTTATGAAGACCATGATGTTATGTTCAGAATAGAGCTCACTATCTGTCAGCTAGTCAGTCCTTATGGAGACCATGATGTTATGTTCAGAATAGAGCTCACTATCTGCCAGCTAGTCAGTCCTTATGGAGACCATGATGTTATGTTCAGAATAGAGCTCACTATCTGTCAGCTAGTCAGTCCTTATGGAGACCATGATGTTATGTTCAGAATAGAGCTCACTATCTGTCAGCTAGTCAGTCCTTATGAAGACCATGATGTTATGTTCAGAATAGAGCTCACTATCTGTCAGCTAGTCAGTCCTTATGGAGACCATGATGTTATGTTCAGAATAGAGCTCACTATCTGTCAGCTAGTCAGTCCCTATGGAGACCATGATGTTATGTTCAGAATAGAGCTCACTATCTGTCAGCTAGTCAGTCCTTATGGAGACCATGATGTTATGTTCAGAATAGAGCTCACTATCTGTCAGCTAGTCAGTCCTTATGGAGACCATGATGTTATGTTCAGAATAGAGCTCACTATCTGCCAGCTAGTCAGTCCTTATGAAGACCATGATGTTATGTTCAGAATAGAGCTCACTATCTGTCAGCTAGTCAGTCCTTATGGAGACCATGATGTTATGTTCAGAATAGAGCTCACTATCTGTCAGCTAGTCAGTCCTTATGGAGACCATGATGTTATGTTCAGAATAGAGCTCACTATCTGTCAGCTAGTCAGTCCTTATGGAGACCATGATGTTATGTTCAGAATAGAGCTCACTATCTGTCAGCTAGTCAGTCCTTATGGAGACCATGATGTTATGTTCAGAATAGAGCTCACTATCTGTCAGCTAGTCAGTCCTTATGGAGACCATGATGTTATGTTCAGAATAGAGCTCACTATCTGTCAGCTAGTCAGTCCTTATGGAGACCATGATGGTATGTTCAGAATAGAGCTCACTATCTGTCAGCTAGTCAGT